>NW_007054627.1:0-954 GCF_000164805.1 Carlito syrichta | reverse complement strand
CCATTGCTCTTCCGTCGGCATTTACGAGGAAGAGCTGGACAGGCTTGGCTTGCTGGGCTGTGAGTGTGCATCAGCTTGGGAAATGCCGCGTCAAAGGTTTACTGCATTGTGATGTGTTTTCCAGTAGTTTGATTCCTGGGTGCTGTACGGTGTAATACACGATTCTCAAGGTACGGCTTGAATGAGCATAGCCGAGCATGTTATGTCGATACTTCACATGTAGGAATGAGCATGTCAATGGTGTCAGACTGAGTGAAATGAGTGCTCCACACTCACTTGTAGAAAAGCACTGCTTGCCTCCTGTTTGAGCCCTAAAACGTTTTACCCCTTGGCGTTTCTCTAGGCTAGGAAATGCAGTCACTCTCGCGCTGGCCTTGCTGAATGAGCGTAGACGGCCTGTGTGAGGCTTGTTGTGCAATGTGCATCTTCCTGGGGCAGGAGCTTTTCAAAATGTGCAGCGCTCTTTATGGGCTATCTATGTTATTCTCACTTGGTGCATGCTGCAACACATGAGTCTGAGTCTCGCAGTTTCCTTCTCCTTTGGACTTCGGCTCTGCAGAGTGCCTCTGTGTGACCTAAGAGTTCTCTCATAGGACACGCTTTGCCCATGTGCAGCTCTACGCTGCCCCCCAGGGGGCGATGGGAACCCCACAGTGGAGCAAGAAGGCATTACTTGGTGAATTCCCTGGGTGCATTCTGAAATGTTTCTCCTTTTCAAATTTTTGTGTGGGAGGATACACAATTGATCTGCCAAACGCATTGACGGAAACGAGCTGACTGCCTTGGTGGTGCTTGTTTCGAATGTCCGTCTCCCTTGGAAAGTGCTGTGTGAGAAGTGTGCTGCACTGTGAGTTTCTGGCACTGAGTGTGCGTGCTGTAATTCCTCCTTCCCACTTGTTCCCTTTCGTGTATCTTACGCTCTACAGGGTGACTGCTTTGGCGTGCGGCTTGTCA
>NW_007054626.1:0-814 GCF_000164805.1 Carlito syrichta | reverse complement strand
TTCTACATATACATTGTTTTCTTTAAAGAAAAGAAAAACTAGTTATACATAAGCTTTTGGTCACAATTCAAAATATCTATTGACATTTTTTCTCCCTGATGCCTTTTCTTTCAAGAAAATCACACACACACACACACTCCAACACGAGAGATATGCATTATATAATATATATTCTGTATGAATTAGAAGATTCTTCCTCTCTTTAGTTCACATAGCGCAAAAAAGCACATATTGACTTGCATATTTTTCTATCCATCGTTAGCCTTTATTTTAAAATCAGACACCTGGCTTAACATTTTATGGAGAAAAGGTTAGAAGCCCATAACAACAAATCAGTAAGAGCATTGTAAAATATAGAATCACAGTATCATTATCACAGAAATTCTCTAAAATGTCTCTTTTTTAATTGATTGTAAAGTAATACTATCAGTTATAAAAGTAAAAATATTTTGTCATCCATGTTTGGAAAAGTTCAAGTCCATTTGCATTCATGTAATCTCAAAGAAAACATGAAAAAAAGGCCGTTACTACCCAAATGGATCAATTTTTTTCTTTCTTCACAAAATAAGGGATTTATCAAAACCACTTTTACATATCACAGACTTCTGAAAATGATATTTACAGCATGATTACTTGCTATTTCATTTGTTATTTTATATCAACTGACAAATTTTAACACATACACTTTTGCGCAATTACCAGGGGAAAAATAACCCAAACCAAATTAAAAAAACTACCATAGCTCAATATGTGTGGTGAAATTAGATACATCTGATCTACCTTTTATTCTTTTGGGTTGATCACTCCTTGTGTA
>NW_007054625.1:0-1416 GCF_000164805.1 Carlito syrichta | reverse complement strand
CATAAATATTTAGACCTCTCTCTACTAAAAGTCAGGAATTTTACCTCTCTTGGCTAATAATTTTGATGAATACAAGCATATTCTTTGTGCCATCTGAAATGTAAGACTATCTTAAACAGTAAATATCATTACCAGTTATTCCAAAGGATTAAAACAAAACATATCTCTTCAAAGGGATAACAAAGTAAAAATAAAATCCCTTCTTTAACTTAAACTTGAAAGTAAATAATTAAACATTCAACACTCCTTAATCAAATGCAAATTTTCAGACACTTCTGCAAATTAAAATGACATCTTGAACATGAACATTAATATTGATAGATTTGAAAACTCAAAACGATTAGGAACTAGATGATTTCTGCTTACAGCGTTCATTTTCAACAGCTTGTTTTTTGCGATAATTGCTGATTGTAATTTGTCTTAATTTTCAAATGTGTTTACATTCGAATTGAGCAGAAAATTTATTAGTAGCCATGAATCTCTATTTTAGTATCTATTAGACTCGACCATGTTCTGGTGAGCTGTGAATTCATTCATGAAAAGAGATGATGGCCTGTATAACAAAACACAAACTAATTTATTCTATGATTTAATTACCCTGAATTACCAAACTAAAATGATCTATCAATATCATCAACTTCATGGTCTGCCACGGGCATGACAAATCTACAGAGAAAGTTAGTTGTACTTTCAAGCAGCAGACCAGTATGTTACTGATTGTGACTACCATGCTGAAAATAGACTGCTAACAATTCTTGGCAAATTTAATATGCTTCTTCGTATTCACCCAAAATGTAGAGCAAGGTGGCCAGGAGGATTTGCCAGGTCTTAGATATATTCTCTGCTGTCTTTCATGTACAAAGGTTTAAAAAACTTATTATAGTATGACAATTTTTCAGACAAGGTTGTTTATTTCAAAAAGATATATCTTGAACTGCCATAAATAATTTCACATCAAATAAGAAAACAAAACATTTTAAGTCTATTATAATTTTATTCAAGGATACAACCAGATTTCAAGGATCATTGCATTGAATGAAAACTACAACTCCTTAGGTTCTAAAAAACAGTTTAAAGGTACCAAATCCTAGAAATCGCTGTAACTTTTTAAAGAAATAAATGGTTTACTCCAGAAAGTCAATTCTACTAGTTTGTCTATTCAGTCTATAAAACTTTGCTAGCAAATATATGTGTCATCTTTAGTCACCTAGAAAATTATGAGGGACACAAAAGCATCCCCAGTTTATTAAGAAAAAAAAAACATCGTGGAAAGAACACTAAGTAGAAAGGTAAAGGACAGTAGCACATAATATCAGTGTCCATTTCTGAAATTGACTCAACACAAAACTGATATCATTTTTTGGTCAACAAATTAGAATGACAAATTATAAAGGGCAACCATGCAGTCTAGCAGTT
>NW_007054624.1:0-937 GCF_000164805.1 Carlito syrichta | reverse complement strand
AGTCTTGTCCTTGATAGCCTATAACCTAAACAGACTATAAAGTCAAAGCTTCTTATACTACATCATAAAGAAACAAGACAGAGGAGAGAACAAAGATGTTATACAGTGTACACACACATGCATATGCTTACACACATGTATGCACACATATGAATTCAGGAACAAGATAAGGAGGAGATATTTGTGATGGTTATAGACCTCACTTTTGTAATCTATCACATGGCCATAGCTGATATTTAAAACTACCTTCTTCCACTACCCACTCCATATTCTTTTGACTTAATCAAGTACTTCAACTGGTCATGATTCTTTACTTGATAGGATGATATAAACCATGATTCCAGAAGTGTCTGGAACATTAGAGTTCTATCTGAGTAAGATTGTTGTAATTTTCCATGAACTTCAATCACAATGCAATACTGGGAGGCATTCAAAGGCACGGTCCTCAAACCCTGAGCCATGGACAGGGCTTGTTAGGAACCAGACCACACAGCAGGAGGTGAGCAGCAGTGAAGCAAACAAAGCTTTGTTTGCATTTACAGTGGCTCCCCATTGCTTGCATTACCTCCTGAGATCCATCTGCTGTCAGATCAGCTGAGGCATTAGATTCTCTCAGAAGCACAAAATCTATTGTGAACTGAACATGTGAGGGATCTAGATTATGTGCTACAAATTATAATCTGAGGTGGAGCTGAGGCAGTGACGCTAGTGCTGGGGAGCAGCTGCAAATACAGATTGACCTTAGCAGTGAGATTTTGACTGAACATCCCCTTCTACTCCATGAAAAAATTGTCTTCCAAGAAACTGGTCTCTGATGCCAAAAAGACTGTGGACTGCTGCTCTAAAGGATCTCTTATTTAAAACAAACTCATCCTTAAATCTATTGTGGAATAGTGCTACAATTTCCCCCTTAGTAGTTAGGTTGAATCATCCCAGT
>NW_007054623.1:0-1464 GCF_000164805.1 Carlito syrichta | reverse complement strand
CACTCTGGTCACCAAATGCTCCCCGCCTAGTATAGTGCATATACAGGAGAGCTCTGAGAATCAGGGAGGAGAGCACGCACAAAGCCAGTGTATACAGACTGCCAATGAAGTGCAGTGCAGCGCAGGCTTCAATAGCGTGTCCCCAGGAAGACCCAGCTTCACCCCCAGTGTAACAGAGGCTCTCCGTGCTTACTCAGCAATGAAAACGGCACAGCCTTGGTAGTCCTTATTAGGTTTAAAGGCCATAGGGAAAAACAACTTAGAAATCTCCCCATCCACACATAATGCTCTCCTGCTCGTGACTGTGGAGCACTTGTGTCACTCATTGCGGCACTATGCCTTGCAGATTTCTCTCCGTGAAACACGGAGGTTTCACGCTCGTACGCAAAGGCCCTCTATGAAAAGGAACACAGATCAAGGGGAAAGAGTGAGAATGAGGTGTTACAGCAGGCGGCAATGAAGAATAATAGTCACAGCAAAGAGGTGACACTGCAGCACACATTGGGCACAGACTTAAGCCAGGAAGGTGCCCGTGCACCCCAGGCCTAAGAAAGGCCACTCCGACCAGCAATCCACAGTCTCATTGCTTTCCCTGACAGGAGAAGGTGTCAAGAAGGAGCAATTCAGAAGTCCCCCGGGTCACACATAATGCCTTCCCACAAGTAACTGTGAATGTCTCAGATCCCTCATTGTGGCACAGGGGAGATGAGCATTCCCGCATGGGAGAGGTTGACAAGCCGCACGCCAAAGCAGTCACCCTGTAGAGCGTAAGATACACGAAAGGGAACAAGTGGGAAGGAGGAATGACAGCACGCACACTCAGTGCCAGAACCTCACAGTGCAGCACACTTCTCACACAGCTCTTTCCAAGGGAGACGGACATTCAAAACAAGCACCACCAAGGCAGTCAGCTCTTTTCCGTCAATGCGTTTGGCTGGGCAATTGTGTATCCTCCCACACAAAAATTTGAAAGGGAGAAACATTTCAGAATGCACCCAGGGAATTCACCAAGTAATGCCTTCTTGCTCCACTGTGGGGTTCCCATCGCCCCCTGGGTGGCAGCGTAGAGCTGCACATGGGCAAAGCGTGTCCCATGAGAGAACTCTTAGTTCAAACAGAGGCGCTCTGCACAGCCGAAGTCCAAATGAGAAGAAAACCGCGAGACTCAGACTCATGTGTTGCAGCATGCACCAAGTGAGAATAACATAGATAGCCCCTAAAGAGCGCTGCACATTTTGAAAAGCTCCTTCCCCGGGAAGATGCACATGCACAACAAGCCTCACAGAGGCCGTCTACGCTTATTCAGCAAGGCCAACGCGAGAGTGACTGCATTTCCTAGCCTAGAGAAACGCCAAGGGGTAAAACGTTTCAGGGCTCAAACAGAAGGCAAGCACTGCTTTTCTACAAGTGAGTGTGTAGCACTCATTTCACTCAGTCTGACACCATTGACATGCTCATTCCTAC
>NW_007054622.1:0-588 GCF_000164805.1 Carlito syrichta | reverse complement strand
TGATGGTTTCTTTTGCTTTGCAGAAGATTTTTAGTTTGATGAGGTCCCACTTGTCCATCTTATCTCTTACGACATGGGCTTGTGAGGCCTTCATTAGGAATACATTGCCTATTCCAACTTTTGTAAAGTGTCTCCTGTGCTTTCTAAGATTTTCATACTTTAAGATATATTTTTAGGTCATTGATCCATTGGGAGTTGATTTTTGTATATGATGATAGGTAGAGGTCCTGTTTCAATCTTCTGCATGTGGTCAGACAGTTTTCACAGTACCATTTACTAAATAAGTTCTCTTCTTCCCAGTGGTTGTCAGTGGAGGGTTGGTCAAAAATTAGTAGGTTGAGAAATTGAGGTTTGCTTCTGGAATTTCTATCCTATTTCGTTAGTCTATATGCCTATTCCTGTACCAATAACAGGCTGTTTTAATTAATGTAGCTGTATAAAAAAGTTTAAAGTCTAGAAGTGTGGCATGTCCTGGTTGGTTTATTTTGTTAAGGATCGTTTTGGCTTTTCATGGCCAAAAATGTTTCCAAGTGCATTTCTGTATTGTTTCAAGGTTGAAAAGAATGTTGTTGGCAATTTAATCCTGAA
>NW_007054621.1:0-763 GCF_000164805.1 Carlito syrichta | reverse complement strand
AAGGAGCTCCCGAACAGACGTGTTCCATTCTGAAAGGGTAGACAAATAAGGAATAAATCACATTCTCCAGAAGGAAGGACAACCCATCACAGCGACAACCGTTCAGCCGACCTTGTTTGGCCTTCTACGATACTCCCGTAAGGCCACTTTTTTTTGGAGTTGCAGTCTCCTTCCTTTACCCAGGCTGAAATGCAGCGGCACACACTCTCACAGCCACTCCAGCATCCACCTTCTGGGCTCCGGTGATCCTTCCACCTTCGAATGATGAGTAGCCTGGAACTACAAGTGCGTGCTATCATGCCCAGCTACTTTAAAAATGTTAGCGTAGAGACGAGGCCTCACCGAGTTGCTCAGACCGGTGTCAAACACGCAGGCTCAGACAATCCACGACCTCGGCTTTCCAAAGTGCGGGGATGACAGGCTGAGCCACCAAGCCCAGCCCGTAAGGCCATCTTTACAAGAACGCCTTCCCTTTTATGACCACTTCTAGTAGCAGTCCATTCATTCACCCTCTGTCTGTGTTCCTTGACCGTCCATCTCCTCTTGTCCTTGTGGGATTCAGACTCGAGCTGCCTCTCTCCCTACTGTGATCGTCCTGACACATATCCCAGTCGTCCAGAAGGATGTCTTTCTCACCATCGTAACGAACGTAACAGTCATTCTGTGTGACGAGGGGAACCTCATGCTGGTGTAAGACCGGAGGGCGGGAAGGAGGTGGAGTACTCAAGCTGGACACAGAGGGAGAAAAGGCAGGACAAGAGGA
>NW_007054620.1:0-692 GCF_000164805.1 Carlito syrichta | reverse complement strand
GGACCTCACTGTGTGGCGAAGGATGACAGGCAGTGGATGGAATTATGTAAATATTACGCTGAATGTGGAGCAGGAAAATAACAGACGGTTGAAATTCTCTAAGGACGTGAGCTCTTTCGGCGGGGGGAGCCGTGGGCGGGCTTTGAGCAGGAGTGGTCATGAACGGTACGGACTGCAGCGGGCGGGAAGACTGCAGGCAAGAAGAGCTGGTGATTTTAAGATGCAAACATTTTCTGCGTGACTGAAAGAGGAGCGGGCGTTCACTCGGGACCCTCGGAGTCCTCCAGGGCGGGGTCTGTATTCTGAGTGCGAGATCGGTTGTCCAGCAGTGCAGCGCGGGCTGCGGTGAACTGCAACCCTAAGTCCCAGATTTTTTAGGATTGACACACCTAGGCTCCTTCGCCTTCCCAGAACACCAAATGTACTTTCCGTGGCTGGGCTGCTGTCCAAAGCAAGAGGGCCAGGCGGCTGGGGCATTGTACAACTCCGCTCATCCTTTGAGCTCCGGGTCTGCAACGCCCGGCGGTTGAGACCGGTCGGAGCTTGCGCTGCGAACTTAGGCTGTGGCGTGGGCCACGCCCCTCTCCTAGACCCGCCCACGCACCCTTTTGATTGGCTCGAGGTCGCGGAAGGGCTGGGTGTTCCCCAGAGGCCCAGGCTGGGGAGGGCATACTGATTGGTCCAGCGGGGAT
>NW_007054619.1:2985-3931 GCF_000164805.1 Carlito syrichta | reverse complement strand
CCTCTGTTCAGCACAGGTGGTGTGTAAAGACTACAGTTTGGAGCTGAAACTTGGAGCAAGAGCTCCAAGCCCCAGGTGCTAGGCCCTGAAGTGGGTTGAATGGTGACCCCATAACAAACATCTACATTCTAACACCTGAAACTTTTGAATGTGACTGTATTTGAAGAAAGGATCTTTGCAGATATAACACATTTGAGACTTTCAGCATGGACTTTCTTGAATAATACATTCTCCAGATGGACGCTAAATCCAATGGCAAGTGTCCTTATGAGAAACAGAAAAGGGAAGACAAAGATACACACACACACACACACACACACACACACACACACACGAGAAGGCCATGTGAGAAGAAGACAGATATTATATTGATGCAGCCACAAGCCCAGGACACCTGGGGTCACCAGAGCCTGGCAGAGCCAGGAAGGATCCTCCCTGGAGTCTTTGGAGGGATTGTGGCCCTGCCCACTGCTGGATTCCAGACTTCTGGCCCCCAAAACTGTGAGAGGACAAACTCTTGTGCTAAGCCCCAAGTTGGTGGCGATTTGCTACAGCAGCTGCATGACATGGTACCAGTCCCTCCTCATCCATGCTTCAGACCCTATAGGGCCCTGAGTTGAGACATCCTTCTATGCTGCCTGGCTCTTGTGTTGGAGTTTGGGGTCTGTAGGGATAAAGCAACCCCCACAGGCTTGCTTAGTCTGAGGCACCCTCATCCCCTGGGCCTCTGGCAGTGGCAGTGACCAGGTCAGGCCCTGACCATCCTCACCAAGACCTGCCCAGGCAGTCCTCGGGGAGGCTGCTGGCCTCACTGACACTAGAACTCGCTGTTCTTCTATGAGCTCCTTATTGAGTGACTGCTGTATGCAGGGTCCTCTGCCTGCCAGACTCCATCCCAGGAAACTCAGCAGGCCACCAGTCAGTGAACAGGTGGTTTCAACTTCAC
>NW_007054619.1:0-1505 GCF_000164805.1 Carlito syrichta | reverse complement strand
CGAGAAAGTCTTACACAGGAACACAATATACATGTGCTAGGACAGCTCCAGTGACACAATATGCAGTAATGACTAATTAGAAACCATTTAAATGCTCTTTAGGAGAGATATAATTAAATAAACTTTAGCACATTCATGTTCTGCGATCCTGGATGGCAGGGAAAAACAGGCAAGATGTGGACTGGGGGGAAAAATCAAATTGCAGGGAAATACATCATCTCTTCCTGGGCTGCCTGCAAGAGGATGTGATTCCAGCCTGGAAGTTCAGGGGGCGCTGGAGGAGAAGGTCCTTGTGACTGATGGAGGGCAAAGGGTCATAGCCCATCAGACTGGGAAGGGAAACATGACTTTCAGGTAAAGGGAACAGCAAGGTACAGAAAAGCAAGAAGTGCTGGTCACGCATGTGCAGGACAAGCAACTGGGAAATAAAGGTCTTTCCTGGGACAGACTGGAGATAGCTCAGAAAAGTGGACTGGACTCAAACCAATTATATGTAAACCTTTATGTCTTGCTCAGAATTTTGGACTTACTTGCTAGACAGTGAAGAACACTTGATAATTATTATCTTCATGAAAATAATTTGGTCTGTTTATGATGTAGCAAGATGATTCTTGAAGTAGACTGGAAGACACATGGAAATGAAACCAGACTGATGACAGAGAGATCTTTTAGGAAACTGACAATAACCCAGTGCACTGATGATGCTACATCAAGTAAAAGATTGCAAACAGGTCTAATAACATCTTAAAGCAGGTATAATAATTGGGCATATAATTTTGTTGTCCAACACAGAACATTTCAGAAAATAAAACATGGTAGCTAGAGAGCCATTTGGACAGAAGAAATAAATCAGGAATGCCCCAGTCAAACTGGGAGGTGTGGTTACCCCTCCAACAAGAAACAAAGAAGACCAACATTGGGAAGATACCCAACAGTCACATGTGACTCATACCTCCATGCACTCAGGGCCACATCTTCCTTTCCTGTATGCCCAGAGCTGCTTTCTTGCCAGGAACTTTATGGCGCTGAGTCAATGATCTTTAAATAAATGGATGTCACATGAAGCAGACCTGAAGACAAACAACTGAAAGAGGCATGAAGCTGGCTCCTAGGATTGTGGCTACTTTGTGCATAACAACATTATCACAAGAATCACAGAGACAGGGAGGGCAAGTGCATCCATAGGAGGGCAGGTGGGGTGGGGTCAAGTACGATTGAATATGTGGGTCTGCAACTCATGGCTGAGATCTGGATCATAGATATGGATTTGGGAGCCTGCTGGTTAAGGCCCAGGTATTAAGTAAGGTTCTCTGAGGAGGGTGCATGTGCTAAGGTGAGGGGCAGAAAAGAACTCATAAGAATATGGAGGTTAGCAGGGGGGCAAAAGAAGAAATTAAGAGAAAGATAGGTGCAGAAGGAGTGACAGGAGACACAGAAGAAACCTTCAGAAGGGGTTGCATCAGTGACAGCAGGTGTCAGGGTCAGGCACAAAGGCCAGATGTAGG
>NW_007054618.1:0-830 GCF_000164805.1 Carlito syrichta | reverse complement strand
TAATAAAGTCTGAATTAAAGTGACTTATCTACTACAGAAACGGTGACTTTCAACTTTGGTGGGTCTGGTTTAGTTTTATGTGACCAAGATGGTGGCCTGCTGACAGAGCTTCTGGAATGTTTTTCTCGTTTTTCCCTCTGGCTGCAGCGGGGTGAACTCTCTTCTCAAAATCACTTCCCCAGAGTGTGTCAGGACCGAAGCCTTTTCTGCTTCCTCTTTTTCTAGATGGACTGCATGAGCCTGTCTGTTATAAACTGGCCACGTTCTGGATGCCGTGGTAGGTTTTTTTGCTGTGACGTTGCAAAGAAAATATTTTTTTCCTTTACTGTGTAGATAAGAAGAAAACAACAATAGCACCAACAAGGGGCAGTGACAGGAGGAAATTTCCCTGTGGGGACATTGCCAGTTCCTCTTGTGTCTTATTCAGATACATCTGGCCTTCACAGTCATTGCAGACAACCCAGAAAGCCCAAGGAATACCCCCCAGGGCCCTTTCACCATCCCACCTCCCCTCCCACAGTGCCAGAGGAGCTTCCTCTTGTGGGTTCCAGAGAGAGTCTCCACTCTGCAAAAGCAGAGAAACAGGCTGGGCATGTTTTCCTTTCTCTAAAAACAGTAAAAATAAAGGCAGATGTTTTCCTATGATTACAAATGTATGTGTTCCTTTACAACTGTAATTTTGAAAGTTGTGTCCTGTTTATTTTTTCCAGGAATCTGGAGGAGGATATAGAAGGTGGCATCTGTAAATTGCCAGAAATGTGGAGGCAAAGGAAGAGCACTTTATCATATGTTCTGGATATCCTTGGGCTGAAATAATGAACCAAATAATT
>NW_007054617.1:0-919 GCF_000164805.1 Carlito syrichta | reverse complement strand
TGAAGGAGAAGAACAAAGTTGAAGGAATAACACTATCATAACTTCAAGATTTATCTATAAAGCTGTAGTAATCAAAACTGTAATATTGGTGAATGAATAGATATGTAAATCAGCAGAACAGAATAGACGCGCATAAATGTAATCGTCTGATCTTTGATAAAGGAGCAAAGATAGTGTAAAGGAGCAGAAAATGGTGCTGGAAAACTGGACATCCATCTGCAGAAATTAAATAAATTTAGGCATAGGTTTTATAGCTGTCCCATAAAATAGCTCAAAATGGACCATCTAGTTAAATGTAAAAGAAAAAATTATGAAACTCTTAAAAGATAACATAGAAGAAAATCTAGATGACCTTGTATATGGCAATGACTTTGTAAAAACAACACCAAGACTGTAATCTATGAAGAAAATAATTGCCAAGCAAGACTTCATTAAAATTAAAGACTTTTGCTCATGAAAGTTACTGGTAAGAGAATGGAAAGATAAACCACAGACTGGGAAATAATATTTGAAAAGACACCTTTGATAAATGACTGCTACTCAAAAGATACAAATAACTCTTAAAATCAACAATAAAAAGTCAAACAACGCAATTAAAAATAGGCAAGAAACCTAAATGAACCTCATCAAAGAAGTAGCACAATTGGAAATAAGCATATAAAGTATATTCAACACATATAACTAAGGAATTGAACATTAAAACAATAATAAGAAATCATTTCTAGAAAATGGTCAAAATCTGAAACACTGTCAACACCAAATGTTGAGGAGGATGTGGGGCAATAGAAACTCTCACTCTTTGCTGCTGGGACTGAAAATGGTATAGCCACTTGGAAGACAGTCTAGCAATTTCTTACAAAACTAACATACTCTTACCATATGATCCAGCAACTTCATTCCCTGATATTTGCTTACATAA
>NW_007054616.1:0-744 GCF_000164805.1 Carlito syrichta | reverse complement strand
GAAGAGTTTAAATGAAACTTATATTTGCTTTTCACCTGCTTGGACAAATTCAGCTGAGAAGCCATCAGGCCTTAGGCTCTTTTTTCCTCCCTCTCTCTTTTCTTCCTCTTTCTTTCTGCTTTGTTTTGTTTTGTTTTGTTTTTTGAGTTGGGCTCCCCCTCTGTTGCAGGCTGAAGGGCAGGGCACTGACCATCCTTCTGCTTTGGATCCTCTGCTTTATTTTACACAAAACTATTTGCTGAGTCAAAGATTGAGAGAATGATGAGCCTTCACTCTTCAAGGGAATGTTGGTGCCCGCTGATTACCTAAAGAGGTTACAATTATGAAAATGGCTTAGGTAATCCTATGATCGCAAGACACAGAGTGAAGTAAACACTAATGACGCCACTGGATGGAAATCAGGGGGAAAATTCAAATCGGTTTACTGAAAAGAACTAAAGAAGGCTTTTATTCTCAGTGAAGTGTTCTAATGCTTTCAAATATAACTTCCACATTACTTCCCATAATTTCAAAGAAGGCCAATCCTATCAAGCTTTCCCATTTTCCTTTCGTGCTGCTCCGCCCTATTTCCTCAACCACAATGGGTCGAAGGGCCCACTGTCAAGAGATTCGAGCCTGTGTCCTGAATAATTAGCATACATGGGAGTTCAAATGTCGACTGAACTTCTATGGCAGAAGAGCATAGAATAATAATACCGCACTTGGACTTGAATATGTTGTATCTTTGGCTCTTGTGCCAGCATG
>NW_007054615.1:0-1042 GCF_000164805.1 Carlito syrichta | reverse complement strand
CACAGAAAAGAAAACTACTATACAATATCTAAAAAATATAAAGTATTTTTATGCCCAAGCTTATTGTTTCACAATTCACTTTTCATTAGAGAAGAATTCCTTCTTATAGAAATAGTCATTATGTGAAGTTCATACTGACCTTTCGGAGAGATGGTAGCTGTTGTAGGCTGAATGTATGTGTACTCCAAAGATTCATGTATTGAAAGCCTAAGCTCCAGTGTGACTGCATTTGGAATAAAGAAATAATTAAGGTTAATTGAGATCTTTAGGGTGGGGCTCTGATCTGGCATGATGTCCTTCTAAGAAGAGATGCCATAGAGCTCTCTCTCTCCACACACCCGAGAAAAGGTCATGTGATCACACACTGAGAAGGCGGCTGTCTGCAAGCCAAGAAGAGCACTGCTAAGACACTTTCATCTTGGACTTACAACCTCTAGAACTATGAGAAAACGAATTTCTGTTTAAGTCACTCAGTCTGTGGTATTTTCTTTCAGCATCCAGAGCAGACTAAGACAGTATCCCAGGATACTTTTCCTTCTGGGTATTTTTCTGTATCCACTACATCAGGCCATTCTCTTCAGCCTCTGCTGTGACATGTGTTTTATTCCTGGCAGAAACTTTAAAAGATAACTCACAGTCCAATATCTTCTCTTCACCTGATGGATAACTGTGGAAGCACGTGTTGAGATTCAGCTAGTGTCTGCCTTTAATTCTGAAAGACTAGATGAAAGCTCCCCCTCTGTACTTGCAAGGTAGCATGAGGGAGAGAGGTAGATATTTGCTATGTTAAGCCACAGAGTGTTGGGATATTTGTTTTTACAGCATAACATAGCCTGTCCTGACAGAGCCACTGTCTTAAAGATGTCATTGCAGAACACAGATAGCAAAGGAATTAATTTGTGACTTTCAGTTTCAAAATCTCGGGCCCATGTACACAAATAATACATTTGAATGATCAGCTAAAGATCCGTGCTATCCTTTGCTAGACTAAATAAGGGTTCTTTGGACTTAGAAGAAAAGATGAACTATCTTGGGGAAAGCA
>NW_007054614.1:0-1454 GCF_000164805.1 Carlito syrichta | reverse complement strand
GACATTTTACAATAGGAAACAAGCAGCTAGCAAACAAATGAAAAGAATATTAACATCGATAATCATCAGAGAAATGCAGACCAGATTCCCAATGAGATATCATCTCTCACCAGTAAGACGGCTATTGTCAATAAGTCAAAAAATGTCAGATGTTGATGAGGTTGTGCAGAAAAGTATCACTCACACACTGTTGGTCAGAACGAAAGCTAGTTCAGTCCTTTGCAAAGCAGTTTTGGAGTTTGCTGAAAGATTTAAAAACAGATTCACCACGCAACCCAGCAATACCAATACTGGGCATACATCCAATGAAACATAAATCCTTTCACCAAAAGATACCTGCCACACAAACGTATGTGGTGGCAGTATTCACAGTAGAAAACACATGAAATCAATCTAGGTGCTCATCAGCAACGGATCGCATCAGAGAAAACATAACACAAAGACACCATGGAATGCTACACAGCCATAAAGAATCAAGTCACGTCTCTCGCAACAACGTGGATGCAGCCGGATGCCGCAATCCTAAGCAAGTTAATGCAGAAGAAAACCAAATACCACATTCTCTCACTTATATGAGAGAGCTAAACACTATGTACCTATGGACATAAAGATGAGATAAAGGCCGAGTGCCGTGGCTCAGCCTGTCATCCCTGCACTTTTGGAGGCCTAGGACAGAGGAGTGCCTGAGCCCAGGAGGTCAAGATCAGCCGGGCCACTCGGTGAAACATCGTCTCTACAATAAATCAAAAATAAACCAGGCATGGTAGCACATGCCTGGAGTTCTAGGTACTTGGAAGGCTGAGGTGGAAGGATTGCCCGAGTCTAGGTTACAGAGTGAGACTCCAACACACACACAAAGAATGAGACAACACTGGTCATCTGAAGGGGGAGATCGAAAGGGGGTAAGGGAGCCCGGCTCGGTGGCTCAGCCTGTAATCCCGCGCCTTTGGGAAGCTGAGGTGAGTGGGTTGCCTGAGCCCGCAGGTTCGAGACCGGCCCGGGCAGGCGAGACCTCATCTCTACAATAAAATCAAAAAATTAGCCCGGTGTTTCAGCGCATGCCTGTAATTCCGGCCACTAGGAAGGCTGAGGCGGAAGGATCGCCAGACCCCAGCAGGTCGAGGTTGCGGTGGCCGGGAGCGGCCACTGCACTCCAGTCTGGGCGACAGAGTGAGACTCTAACTCAAAAAAAAAAAAAAAAGAAAAAAAGAAAAAGAAAGGGGGTAAGGATTAAACAACTATTCCTAGGATAACACGTTAACTACTTGGGTAAGAAATTCAACAGAAGCCTAAACTTCACCGAGTGACAAACTTGAAATTAAAAAGAAGCATATATATATATATATATATATATATATATATATATATATATATATATCCACACAGCACCCATAAAACATGCGGGATCAAAGACAGAGGAACCAGAGACATATTCAACAGGAAACTAGCGAAGG
>NW_007054613.1:0-1900 GCF_000164805.1 Carlito syrichta | reverse complement strand
CAATGATCCTTCTACCTCAGCCTTCCCAAGTAGCTGGAACTACAGGTGCATGCTACCACAGCTGGCTAATTTTTGATTTATTGTAGAGTTGAGGTCTTGCCAAGTTGCCCAGGCTGGTCTCGAACCCACAGGCTCAGGCATTCCACCCACCTCAACCTCCCAAAGTGCTGATTTCACTGAGCTGGACCAACTGTTTTTAATGACAGCTTGTACGTGACCTTTGATGTTTCCCTGATTGAACTGTTTTCAGTTTTATTAATTTAACTTTTCAGAATTTCAAGGTGTGATTTATAGCGTCATTTCTCTAAAGCTTAATATTCTTGGAGGAAAAACCTTGTCGTGCCTTCTAGCGGAAAAATATGCAAATAAAGCAGTTTTTCTCTTTCCAATATTCCACTTAAAAAAACAAAGACCCTGTCCATTGCAATCCTCCAAAATGGTGAAGGGCAGTGCTGTTACCGGGGGATGGATGTTATTTGGGAGGTTGTCCCGAAAAACTGAGTGAAATGTTGCAGGAAAACAGAGAGGCCATGACACCAAGGCTATCTCCAGAAGTAGCATTTCATTAGCATCAGTGCTACTCAGTGGGCTAATGCTCCAAGGCTGAGCCACCCAGAGAAAGAGGAGAGGGGTTTTATATGTTAGCTTTGGTAAGGGGGTGGGGGGCAGGTTGTATGGCTATACATTTTTCTTTGGAATTTGCAAGGTTGTACTTAGCAAAACCAGATTTTCAAAGAACAAACTGTCTCCAGGATGTGCTTAACAAGCAGGGTTGTAAACTGATGACTTCACAAAGAGAGAATTTGGGGTAAGGTTGTGAATTGGTTACTATCTTGCATTTCCAGGAAAGCGCCTTTATCCATCTTTGTTCAAACATTCTCTTCCTTTTAGCAGCATACTTTGCTGCTAACTAGTAAAGGCTGTTTAGTTTTCTCAAGCCTCATGTCTATCAGATTTGGAGCCTGCAGGTTGATCTTTAAAAGAAATAATTTTAACCATTTTTAGTCCCTCTCTGCCACTTTATGTTTTTAAATTTTGTGTGCTTTTTGTCCTGCTGCATTCTGTTGCCCTCCTACCCCACTGATGACGGCAGTGTTGTAACTCCCTGGTTTTCACTGGAGATCAGTCTCTGTGAGCTCCAGTCCCCCACCTAGAGAATGAACATGATCATTGTCGGTGACCTGCACTGACCAAGGGGGGGTTAGGACCGCACCGGTGAATCAGAACGGAGAGAAGAAACCACACGGAGGCAGCTCTTCTGGGAACAGTCTGGCCAAGACTGAAGCAATTTTATTCAAACCTTTTCCAACTTATATACCATTTTCTATAATCTCCAGCAGTGTGACAATTACTTGCTGGGGCGTACAAATTCATTGATGTGTAACGCGCTTTACAAATCATGTACCATCACAAGACTTTCAGGTTCCCAGTGAACAATTACAATTCCATGATGTATGAATCACAGGTGCACAATTTCAATACAGATTGTTCAAAATGTTCTCCACAATGTTCAATAAATCATTCATATTATACTCTAAGTTCTAAACCCTGATTAAAAAACTTTCCAAGTTAACTCTAAGTTCAATCCAATTTTACTAACTTTTAATATTTTTGACGATTAATATTATTAACTTAACACTATACTATAATCTATAAGTTTACTTAAATGACTTAATTTTATTACCTTAATTATATACTATTTATTTTTATAATTCTTATAACCTACTACATTTCTATACTGCCCTATGATTGTATATTAATTACCTATGAACTTATCCTTAACCTAAAATTTTATCACAACTTCTATAAACTTTAATATCTAAACTATTGTCTTTTATACTTTATTAATTACTTATCTTATAATATCATGTCTAATTCTAATACAACTATTATCCTACTA
>NW_007054612.1:0-774 GCF_000164805.1 Carlito syrichta | reverse complement strand
GAGGTACACCATCATATCATCTGCATAGGGAGATAACTTGACTGCCTCTTTTCCTATTTGAATACCTCTGATTGCCTCCTCTTCTCTGATTGCTCTAGCCAGGACTTCCAATACTATGTTGAACAGGAGGGGAGAGAGTGGGCATCCTTGTCTAGTTCCAGTTTTCAGGGGAATTGGTTCCAATTTTTGTCCATTTTGGAGTATGCTGGCTGTGGGTTTCTCATAGATGGCTTTTATTATTTTGAGGTATGTTCCCCGTATGCCTAGATGTTCAAGGGTTTTTATCAAGAAGGGGTGCTGGATTTTATCAAAAGCTTTTTCTGCATCTAATGATATGATCATGTGGTTTTTGTTTTGACATCTGTTGATGTATTTAATTACATTTATGGTTTTACGAATGTTAAACCAGCCTTGCATGGCAGGAATGAAGCCTACTTGGTCATGGTGGATGATTTTTGAGATGTATTGCTGAATCCGGTTTGCTAGGATTTTGTTGAGAATTTTAGCATCTGTGTTCATCAAAGATATTGGCCTGTAGTTCTCTTTCTTTGTTGAATCTTTACCTGGCTTGGGTATTAATGTGATGTTGGCTTCCTAAAATGATTTGGGGAGAGTTCCATCTTTTTCAATTGCCTGGAATACCTTCAGTAGGATTGGTATCAGCTCCTCCTTGAATGTCTTGTAGAATTCTGCTGGAAAGCCATCAGGACCAGGGCTTTTTTTTTGAAGGAAGCTTTCTTATTACGTAGTCAATTTCTTTGATTGTTATTGTTC
>NW_007054611.1:0-738 GCF_000164805.1 Carlito syrichta | reverse complement strand
GAACTAATATTTATATATATAGGAATTGAAGTGATCACCATCACAAAACTCCGGGACAATTTAGCATTAAATTAAATAATGGGGCAATCCCTTTCGGGTCCCCTCCCATTGTGGGAGATTTTCTGTCCTCTCAATAAATCCTGCTTTCTCAAAAAAAAAAAAAAAGTTAAATAATGACTGTAGTGATTGAGGATAACTAAAAGTAACACATTAAACGCATAAAAATCCTTGGATCAGGCCGGGCTTGGTGACTCAGCCTGTAATCCCAGTACTTTGGGAGGCCGAGACCAGTGGATTGCCTGAGCACGCAGGTTTGAGACCAGCCTGGGCAAATTGGCGAGACCTGTCTCTACAATAAAAATAAAAAATTAGCTGGGCATGATAGCTCACGCCTGTAGTTTTGGCTATTTGGAAGATTGAGGTAGAAGGATCACCAGATCCCAGCAGGTTGACACTGGAATAGCTGTGAGTGTGCCACTGCACTCCAGCCTAGGCAACAGAGTGAGACTTCAACTCAAAAAAAAAAAAAAAAAATCCATGAGTCCATAATGAATACTTTAAAAAGGGGGTGGTAGCCAGGTGTGGTGGTTCAAGTCCTCCCAGCACTTTGGGAGGCCAAGGTGAGAGGATTTACTAGCCTGGGCAACTTGGTGAGACCTCGTCTCTACAATAAATCAAAAAAATTACCCAGGTGTGGTAGTGTGCACCTCTAATTTCAGCTACTTGTGGAAGGAAGGA
>NW_007054610.1:0-1306 GCF_000164805.1 Carlito syrichta | reverse complement strand
GTGGCCGCTTCCAGCCACCGTAGCCTCAACCTGCTGGGCTCTGGCGATCCTTCTGCCTCAGCCTTCCAAGTAGCTGTTACTACAGGCACGCGCTACCACACCTGGCTAATTTTTTGATTTGTTGTAGAGATGAGGTCTCACCTAGTTGCCCAGGCAGGTCTTGAACCCGCAGGGTCAGGCAATTGACTCACCTCAGCCTCCCAAGGCACGGGATTACAGGCTGAGCCACCGAGCCCAGCTTCATAGATATTATTTTATACACATTTGCCTAATATTCCCTAATGGGATAAAATAAATAACTGTGAATCTCATTTTGTTTCATTTATTTAACATGTATTAAATACTTTACTGTGTGCCAGGCCCACTGTGGAAGATTTTTTTTTTTAATGGCTACAACAGTATCTCCTATACTTGTCATCATCCCATCCCATCTACAGGTATAGTCTAATCCCCTACCCTTGAATTTGGGTGGGCTTATGACTTGTCAGTGAAGGTGGTAGAAGTGTGTGACTTCCCCAGTCATAAAAGGTGATGTATTTTTCCCTTGGGAGCTGGTGTGCTTTATGCTGTAAAGAAGCCACAGAGAGAGACCACAGGGGGAAGCCTTGTATCTACCTGAAAAGAGAGAGATGCTTAGCTAACCACCAGCTTGCTTCTACAGCTCCTGTCACTATCTAACTGCAATCACACAAGATGCCCCAATCCAGAACCACTAAGTTAAGTCCTCCCCAATTCCCGACCCATTTCCTGAGAGAAAATAAATGATTGTTGTTGCTGTCTTAAACCATTAACTTTTGGTGTCATTTGTTATGTGATAATAGATAACTGAAATACCTGTCTTTAGAAGCTCAAGGTAAAACATCAACCATTTACTTTCATTGAGCTTCTATACCAAACCTTCCTCATCCTTGGCAAGTGAAGAACAACTATTTTCAGTGTTGCAGTCATGGGATAGATGTTTGGACTTACTATCAACCCTAAATTTGTAGATACAATTACCAAATAGATCACGATCATTCATTTATCTATTTTAATATTTATTTGTAGAGATAGGTTCTGGCTATGTTGCCTGGGCTGATCTCAAACTCCTGGCTCAATTGATCTTCCTGTCTTGGCTTCCAAAACTGCCGGGATTACAGTCATCGTGTCCTATTTGTGAATTTAATCAACCAATCATTTTCTCAACATAGATGGGACACTTTCTCTGACTTCCTGAGTTAAAAATCCCTTCCCCATGTTCCCAAGTACCCAGACCCTGGATGCTAACTTTATCATAAAAGCATTAAACTGCTTGTCTTGTTCCTTC
>NW_007054609.1:0-881 GCF_000164805.1 Carlito syrichta | reverse complement strand
CAAATCGGGACAATTCATTTGAAGCAGTAGTATACAGTTGCTATCTATACTCAATGAAACATATCGAATGAGTCAACTGGGATATATTTCAAAAATAAGTTAATTAAAAATCAGCAATAGGATATTTTATCTAAGCACATTTCAATAAAATAAGGGTATGTGTTTTTATTTGGGTGTGGAAAAAAGTGATTAAGGCTAAAGAAACAAGAATTCCTTTCTAATGACTGGCCATGGATTCAGGGATCTGGTATAAACGTTTTCTTCTTCATTTGTAATTTGAAAGAAGTAGGGTACAATTCAGGGTGAAATATATTAATATTCATTTTACAGGAACCCTTGTTGTTCAGGCCTGTCCCCGAACGTCCCGGCACCCCGGGCACAAACCAACTACTGCAAGTCCTGGCCCTCCCCCTCCCCTGCATCTCCCAACTCTGAAAATCTGTTTTGTTGTCGTTATTATGATGGTTGTTCAAGGTCCACTTATGAGTGAGTACATGTGATACTCAGTTTCTGCTTCCCTGAAAGGTCACCCAGTAGTATAGACTCTAACTCCATCCAGGTTTCCGTGAACTTCGTGAGTTTGTTCTCGTTGTGACTGCATAATATGGCATTGTTCCTACGTACCACATATTTTGAATCCAGTCCTCTTTAGATGGGCAGGATGGTTGGCTCCATGTTCTTGCTACTGCGAACAATGTGGCGATAAACATACATGTGCAAATATCTCTTGGAGAGAGGGATTTCGTTCTTCCTGGTATGTTCCCAGTAGGAGGATGGCAGGGTCGATTTTTAGATCGTTTAGGAATCACCAAATGCTTATCCACAGAGCTGGTCCGAGTTTACACTCCCACGAGCAGTGTAGAAGTGTTCCCTTTGTGTCA
>NW_007054608.1:0-1985 GCF_000164805.1 Carlito syrichta | reverse complement strand
TAGCTAGCCAGCTGGCTAGACAACTGACTAAATTACATCAGTACCTAACTAACCAAATGGCTAGTCAGCTGACTTAACTAGCTGTCTTAACTAGCCGGCCTGCTTTCTAGCCTGTTGAATTAACTAGCTTGCTACATAGCTAGCCAGCTGGCTATCCAGTTGAATTAACTAGGTGACTAATCTAGATAGCCAGCAGTCTAGCCAGCTGACTAAAATAGAAAGATTCCTAGGTAACCAGCTGGCTGGTTAGCTGACTTCACTGGTTGACTTAACTATCTAGCCAGCTAGCTATACAGCTGATATAACTAGCTAGCTACCAAGCTAGCAAGCTGGCTAGCAAGTTGACTTAACTAGCTAGCCAGATGGTTATCCAGCTGACTTAATTGCCTAGCTACCTAGCTAGTCAGCAGGCTGGCCAGCTGACTTAACTACTTAGATACATAGCTAGACAGCTGGATAGCCAGCTGACTTAACTAACTGACTTAACTAGACGCTGGATGGCTAGCAAGCTGTCTTAACTAGCTACCGATCTACATATCCTGCTGCCTGCCAGCTGACTTAACTCCCTAACTACCTAGCTAACCTGCTGCCCAGCCAAATGACTTAACTGGGTGACTTATCTAGCTAGCCAGCTGACTGGACAGCTGACGTAACTAGCTAGCTATCCTGCCAGGCAACTGGCAAGCCAGCTGACTAAACTGTCTGACTTAACTAGCTATACACCTGGCTTAACTAGCTGACTTGCCTAGCTAGCTACCTAGCTATCCAGTTGACTTAACTAGTTGATTAAACTAGATGGATACCTAGCTAGCCATCTGATTTAACCAGCTGATTTAACTAGCTAGCTACCTACCTATCTATCTGTAGATATCTGGCGTAAGGAGCTGATGTAACTAGCTAGCTAGCTGACATATCTTGCTGTCTTAACTAGCTAGCCACCTAGCAAGCCAGCTGACTTAATTAGCTGAAATAACTAGCGAGCCTGCTGGCTACCCATCTGTCATAAATAGCTTTTTAACTAGCTAGCCACCTGGCTAGACAACAGACATAACCAGCTGATTTAACTACCTAACTACCTAGCTAACCTGCAGGCCAGCAAGCTGACTAAACTAGGTGATTCAAGTAGCTAGCCAGCAGGCAAGCCAACTGACTTAACTAGCTACCTACCCTGCTTGGCACTTGGCTAGCTAGGTTAACTAACTGACTTAACTACCTAGCCAGCTGACTTAACTAGCTGACTTAATTAGTTAGCTAAGTAGTGAGCCAGGTGATTTAACTAGCTGACTTAACTAGCTACCTACCTAGCTAGGCAGCTGGCTGGTCAGCTGACTTAACTAGCTGACTTAACCAACTTGTCAGCTGGCTGGCCAGGTGAATTAACTAGGTGACTTAATTATCTAGCCAGCTGATTGCCAAGCTGAATTAACTAGCTGAGTTAACCAGCTATACAGCTTGCTAGACAGCTGACTTAACTAGCTAAATACCTAGCTAGCCAACTGGGAAGCCAGCTGAGTTAACTAGCTGACTTAACTAGCTAGCCAGCTGGCTATCCAGCTGACTTAACAAGCTTGCTATCTAGCTAGCCAGCTGGCTAGTCAACAGACTTAACTTATTGACTTATCCATTAGTCAACTGGCTAGAAAGGTGACTCAACTAGCTGATTTAACTAGTTAGCCAGCTGACTAGCCAACTGACTTAACAAGCTATCTACCTAGCTAGCCAGCAGGCTATCCAGCTGATTTCACTAGCTGACTTAATTAGCTAACCAGCTTACTAGCCAACTTACTTAACTAGCTTGCTAACAAGCTAGCCAGCTCACTAGCTAGTTGAATTAACTAACTGACTTAAATAGCTGGCCTGCTTGCTAGGCAGCTGAATAAACTAGCTTGCTATATAGCTAGCCACCTGCCTAGCCAGCTGATTAACTAGATGACTTAACTAGCTAGTCAGCTGTCTAGACAGCTGACTTAAGTAGCAAGCTACTT
>NW_007054607.1:0-956 GCF_000164805.1 Carlito syrichta | reverse complement strand
ACACACACATACACAAACACACAAACACACATGAAAGACAGGCTCTAGGAATTGCACACACGTATGAAGAATGTACACACCAACATTGAGCCGAGAACAATGCCTGCAGACAACAGCATAAGATCCACACCAAAACAGGCATATATTAGTGTGCACCCATCATGCACAAGACGAGACAAACAGACAGGCAGACACCTAGTCCCACATGAATACGACCCTCATCCCAAATCCCTGTTGGACACGCCATGCAAACTCACATAGAATGTTTGACTCAGAAGTGCCAAACATACACAAAGACAGTACACAGAGCTATTTAAAAATTCAAGGAGTGGAGGAGTGGGAAGTGCACGGTAATTGCTACACCCAGGTCTCCTGAGCAGCAGAGACTGGAGGGAAGAGGCCCCAAGAGGTTCACACTGGAGACTCACTGCCAAGCCCATTGAGCACAGTCCTGGGAGAAGTTTCCAGGGGATTCCTGGTTTGGGCTCACGGAGAGTGTCGCTACACGCATCCGTGCATGCGCGGGCACACACACACACACTGACACACTGACACACTGACACACACACACACACACACACACACGGGTCAGGGACGAACACACTCCCACAGAATTAGAAAGAGCAAGAGCATGGAGAGCAAGTGGTGGCTGGGAAAGGAAGTTGTCATCTCTGGCGCCATAGGCTGCTGCCAGGAGAGCAGTGGATCCTGCAGACAGTGTGGTTGAAGGGTTGGGAGAGGTACCTACCAGAAAGGCAGCGTCCACCCAGGTGTGATCGTTCTTCATGTTGTCTTTTATTTTTGCATCTCATTGATACTTCTGATGACGACGTGGCGAATTCCAGGGGTTGCTTCGTGTTCCTCTCGGGTCCAATGACCCAGTGACCCTGTGTCCAGAACATACTTTGCAGAGGTGGGGGGGCACGGATGGGGTCACCATTGGGCTGGAGGAAACA
>NW_007054606.1:0-837 GCF_000164805.1 Carlito syrichta | reverse complement strand
CTTTTTTGTATTGTAGGAGAGACTTTTTAAAGAAAGAAAGTAGCTGTCCTCAACTTGAACATCTTTACTACTTTCCTATTTTATGTTTCTTATTCACAAACCACTATATTTTCTCTCTCATTACAGTATTTTTCTTCTAGTCAATCTAGAAACATCTTTCCTTATGACATTATTTGCAATATAGGCTTTAAATTTTATTATATTTATATATAGTATTATATATTTAATACATTTTATTCTTTTTAATAGTATTGTATTAAAACACTGTTAATTAACAACTGTCTCATTCATTTTTATTATATACATTAAACAGTATTTTCTTTGTGGCTGATAGGTAATTACATAGTGGCTAAGTGCAGTTTGTTTCTGTATTACATCTTTAGTATTTCTGCATAAACAGACTGTAAAAGTAATCTGGAAATTTAGGTTCTCAGAATTTAGAAGAGAAAAACAAAAACAATAGATTGAAACTAAGATGCATATGTGCTATCTCTAAGTATACAGATATATATGTTTTTCCTGTTAGGTATCTGCTCTTTTAAATATGTGCTAATGTCATTTTGACTTGCATATGTAAAACTTAACTATAATCATCCTTTATGTCAAAAATGACAATTACTGTATTCTGTGTATGTTCTGCTTTAAACTCACACATATTTGACCACTTGCCTTTTGATCTTATGTCTGTGTTTTAAAAACAAGTCAGTATCATCTACACAATTTATACTGTGGCTACCCATATGTACTTAATAATTTATTGTCACTGATTTCCACTATGTTTTAGCAACAAATTGTTTTTTAAAAATAAGTTTTTGCCTGCAGGATCGAGACCCACCC
>NW_007054604.1:0-418 GCF_000164805.1 Carlito syrichta | reverse complement strand
AACTCAAGTATTGTAGAGATTATTTCGAAAGGGAAAAGATTTCCTATGGATTCCCAGAAGAAACGCTAGAGGTAGTGCTGCCATTTTTGGGTGTCACATGGTCTACTAACATCTTACATCCAAAGGCAAATATGAACATCCAGTCACTCAAAATATGCTTAGGCTTTAAAAGGTTAATATCATAGCCAGGTATGGTAGTGCACACCTGTATAGTTCCAGCTACTTGGAAGACTGAGGTGGAAGGATCTTCTGAGCTCAGCAGGTTGAGACTGCAGTGGCTCTGAGTGTGCCACTGCACTCCAGTCTGGGCAACAGAGTGAGACACCTACTCCAAAAAGAAAGAAAGAAAGAAAGAGAGAGAGAGAGAGAGAGAGAGAGAGAGAGAGAGAGAGAGAGAGAGAGAGAGAGAGAGAGAGAA
>NW_007054603.1:0-956 GCF_000164805.1 Carlito syrichta | reverse complement strand
GTTGTTTACATCCCTAGTCTATGTCATGCTGTGACAGCAGTCTGAATAGGCTACAACACACCCCTAGTATCTGACCATGGAGAAATGAATGAATACATGAATGAAATACTGGCCAACCATGAAGATAAATGAACTATACTGTGACATGGAAAACCATGAGTTTACCTCACAATTACTGTTAAGTGAAGGAAGCATTATGTATTATATAGAAAGCTGCTGTATGATCCCATTTATTCAGAGGGTGCCAAAAAATATATAGATCCTTTAAAAAACTTAAAAAAAAATTTTTTAATTTAAAAACGTGGAGTACAATTCAGGGTTAGATACATGTGTGGGCATCAAGTGTGGGTACCCTTATTGATGTTATGACACATTTTAAGAAAGGAAAAGAAAACTGTTTAACGTTGTAATACTACCAGGCACAGTGGCTCACACCTGTCATCCCAGCACACTGTGAGGCCAAGGTGAGAGGATGACCTGAGCCCAGGGTTTCAAGACCAGCCTGGGCAACTTGGTAAGGCCTCATCTCTACAATAAATCAAAAATTATCTGGGTGTGGTCGTGCAGGCCTGTGGTTCTGGCTACTTGAGAGGTTGAGGCAGAAGTATTGCAATTGCCTGAGCCCAGCAGGTCGAGACTGTGGTGATCGTGGGTGACCACTACACTCCAGCCTGGGTGATGGAGTAAGACTCCGACTCAAAAAAAAATTGTAATACTTAAAAAATACACCCACAATAAAAGATGAATACAAGTCACATTTGACTTCTGCCATTGCAAGAGGAGCTCAAAACGTGATTCCCATTGCATCCAGATATTTCTGATGATAGCGAATGACTACAGTACTTGCTGCTGGATATCCTCCTGGGTCTTCCCTTGTGCACATCACACCCAGGACCAGGCATCTCACACTCCTCAAGGAAGCATGCTATATTCAGATGTGTGGGAGGCTCTGTTGC
>NW_007054602.1:0-1036 GCF_000164805.1 Carlito syrichta | reverse complement strand
GAATTCTCTGCTGAGTATCTCCATTTTATTAGGGCTGATTTATGGAGATTCATCTTGTACTTTTACCTAGAACATATTTCCATGTTTCTTTGTTTTGCCTGATTTTCTGTGTTGGCTTCTGCACATTATAGTAGACTGTCTCTCCTAGTTTTGTCAGAGAGTTCTTGTGTAGAAAAGGATCTCACTAATCCATTTGACCAGAAATGCTAAGGTACCTTTCTAACCTTTGTGTTTTTGTAAACTGCTTTATCTGTTCTGGGTTCATCCCTCAAAGATTAAGATGTGAGATGTCTTGTCAGTACCCCAAGACTGGTAAGGTAGAATCCAGAACTTCCAGATGTAGCTGAAAAGATTGGAGTGTAAAGAGTGTGTTCTGATTCCTTCTGTCTTCACGGTGAAGATGAACATAAGCATCTATCTCCTATTTTATCGGTACTAAGCTGGGGCAAAGATATGTGACAAATGCCTGTACTTACACACTGAGCCTTTAAAAATAGTTCTATTCTGGAAGTGGTTCCACTGTAAATCTAACTCTTTGTTTCTGTAGTCTCAAGTAGACTCAGAAAGGCAAAGCAGAGAGTCTATTAGGTGGAAGCTGTAGAAGTTGTGGCACTTGGTGCATGGACAAACTGCTTCCAGATGAAATGAGTAGACCTGGATTTATCACTGAGGTGAGTCAGAGGAAAGGCTCATCAAATTCTGAACTCCAACTCAGGCTGTGGGAAGGTTACTGTTCTATGCCTTGATAACATCTTGATGTAAGTTAGTTAGAAGTCATGATACCAAGTAGCCACAGATTGAAAAAACTCTTGCTGGAAAGAACCAGGGAGTTTTGTTTTCAAGCCCCTTCTCTTCACTGCTCCCAGGGGAGGAAACACCTCCTTTAAAAAGCCACATTTTTTTCTCTGTGGTCTAGAGAAACTCACATTTGCCTAATTTCCTCTGCTCTGGGACTGGGTGAATTAAGAGCGAAACCATGAGAAATTTTATACTTAGAGTGCTATATGTGTGTTCCAAACTTTCCTCTCCACAGGAA
>NW_007054601.1:0-736 GCF_000164805.1 Carlito syrichta | reverse complement strand
TGCCTACTTTGTTTAGGTGAATTATTATATGTCTAGGAGTTGGTCTCATTTGTTGTCTTGCAGGGGTTCTCCGAATCTCTTGTGTTTGAATTTTTGCATTGCTGATTAGATAAGGGAAGTTTTCTTGAATGATCTCATGGAAAGTTTGTTCCAGTGTGGTCTCTGTCTCTCTGCCTCAGGAATGCCAATTACTCTTAGGTTTGGTTTCTTGAAGTATCGCTCATCTCTTGAAGGTTTTGTTCTGTCTTTTTGAGCTTGTTTTCTGTGTTTTTAAGAGTTTGGGTTAGTTCTATATTTTGATCCTTAAGCTCTGAGATTCTTTCTCTGCTTGGGTAATTCTGCTTTCCATTCTTATCAGTTTGTTATTTATTTCATTCACAGTATTCTTTATTACTGTTATCTCAGATATCAGCTCCTTCCTAGTTTCTTCTTGTGTCTCCTCAATTCTTTTTAATCTCTCCATTAATATCTTGATATCTAGGTTTGTAGTTTGAGACCCTTCATTCTGGGGACTCTTCATTGTTTGCATTCCGAAGTCAGTTTTCTCAGTGTCTGCCCTCCCAGGGGTCTGGGAGAGACCCATACTCTTCTTTTGGTTTTTCATCATTTGTGTAGATTTTTCTCTCTCTCCCTTTCCCTCTCCTTCTTTAATTCTGTTTTTGAGGGAAGGTGGGGTTGCTTTTATTTCTCTTCTGCAATATCCTGTTCTTCCTTATGAGGATCTTCTGGCTTTGTT
>NW_007054600.1:0-788 GCF_000164805.1 Carlito syrichta | reverse complement strand
GCTTTCACATTCATATTGGCACACACCTAAAGCTAAAAAATAAAAATAAAAAAAGAAGAAAAAAGCAAAACAAACTACCAAGAAAAATATTGGAAGATGAACACTCAATCATTCACATATACACATAAACAGAAAACAAAAAACAAAAGAAGAAAGAAATAGAAAAAGGAAAGAAAAAAAGGGATGGAATGCAGATCAAGCTCTCACATACACATTCATGCATAAAAGAAAATATATGTATATATATATATATATATATTTTTTTTTTTTTTTGAGTTGAACTTTCACTCCATCGCCCAGATTGGAGCGCAGTCGTTGCTCCCAGCCACCGCAGCCTCGACCCACTGGGATCTGGTGATCCTTCCACCTCAGACTTCTGAGTAGCCAGAATTACAGGCGTGTGCTACCATGACCAGCTGATTTTTGATTTATTGTAGAGATGAGGTCTCGCTGCCCAGGTGGGTCTCGAACCTGCGGGCTCAGGCAATCCACTCACCTCAGCCTCCCAAAGGCGCGGGATTACAGGCTGAGCAACCGAGTCTGGCGAAAAATATTTTAAAAAATAGATGAACTAACAGACAGGCAAAAAAATTTAAAAATTTAAAAAAAGAAAAGAAAATCTGCCATCTGACAGTGGCAAGCCCTGTACTTGTTCCTCTAGTCTGCACTCTCCTGCAGAGCTGCCACATCTTTCACTCTCTCCCCAGTATCTGGAGCAGGGAAGGAGGAGGGACAGTGGAGGTGGATGGGACTGCAGTCCTCCCCCTTCCACATTCTTATGGTCAGGG
>NW_007054599.1:0-891 GCF_000164805.1 Carlito syrichta | reverse complement strand
GTTTTTTTCTTGTCGGCAAGTGGCAGTTCCTTGTAGTTCCGAGCTGATCATCCCTTGTCAGATGTACATTCGCAAATATATTTTCCGCCTCTGTGGGTTGCGTTTCTCTTTGAGTCAGGGCCTCACTCTGAGGTCCAGACGGTACTAGAGTGGTACAACCATACCTGACCACAGGGTAGACCTCCGGGGCTCAGGCAATCCTCCCAAGCGGCTGCAACCAAAAGCCTATGTCTCCATGCCCAGCTCATTGATGACATTTTGGAGATAGAGATGAGGCTGCCTGATGTTACACAGTCATGTTTCAACTCCTGGGCTCCAGCAATCTTCCGTCCTCAGTCTGCCAAAGTGCTGGATGAGAGGTGGGAGATTCCATGCCTGGCCTACCCTTAGCAGGAGTCGTTTTGGTGCACAATGAAGTGTGCTTTGATTGCGGGGATACACTTCCTAGCTGTCCATAGCCAACGATTTAGCTTGCTTCCCTTAGGGTTCTATGAGTTTCCTTTACTTCTCACCACCAACATTCACCACTCAACTTTGCGGAGAGCACCCTGGCATTTGTTCCTGCCACATAGTCTCCTTGAAAAGTAGCCAAACCTTTTAGTGAGAATTTCAGAGTGCTCTGATCATAGACAGTGCCTCTACTGCGAGGAAAACCTTCTCCAAACCCATGCGTGGGAGCCAACGGGAAGGACAGAGACCCACTTCTCTTGGAGTGACATCCATGCTTCAGGGGTGGGTGCTGAGTGAGGCCAGGTGTCCAGGTCCTAACAGGTGATCGCCACCAGCATGTAACCTCTGCTCTACAAGAAAAGCAGCGTGAAGACAATCTGAACCCCACTGTCCCGGCCTGCCCGGCCCTGCACAGAGCTCCAATCCTGTGAGTGGGCAACA
>NW_007054598.1:0-618 GCF_000164805.1 Carlito syrichta | reverse complement strand
AAGGAAATGGAGGACTTTCTGACATCACACACCTACCTAGGTTGGAACAAGAAGAAATTGAGACCCTAAATAGACCAATAACAATCAAAGAAATTGACTACGTAATAAGAAAGATTCCTACAAAAAAAAGCCCTTGTCCTGATGGCTTTCCAGCAGAATTCTACAAGACATTCAAGGAGGAGCTGATACCAATCCTACTGAAGGTATTCCAGGCAATTGAAAAAGATGGAACTCTCCCCAAATCATTTTATGAAGCCAACATCACATTAATACCCAAGCCAGGTAAAGATCCAACAAAGAAAGAGAACTACAGGCCAATATCTTTGATGAACATAGATGCTAAAATTCTCAACAAAATCCTAGCAAACCGGATTCAGCAATACATCTCAAAAATCATCCACCATGACCAAGTAGGCTTCATTCCTGGCATGCAAGGCTGGTTTAACATTCGTAAAACCATAAATGTAATTAAATACATCAACAGATGTCAAAACAAAAACCACATGATCATATCATTAGAAAAAGCTTTTGATAAAAAAAGCTTTTGATAAAATCCAGCACCCCTTCTTGATAAAAACCCTTGAACATCTAGGCATACGGGGAACATACCTCAAAATA
>NW_007054597.1:0-789 GCF_000164805.1 Carlito syrichta | reverse complement strand
GTCACCGAGCCCGTCCTACAAAAAAAATTTTTTTTGCATATAATTTAAAAAACGGATCTGTCTTTATAATTTCTATGTTATTAAACAGACCACTCAATATCATTATTTTCTTTTATTTCTGGAGACAGAGTCACCCTCTGTCATGCAGGCTGGAGTGCAATGGAACGATCGGAGCTCACCACGGCATCCATCTCCTAGTCACAGATACTCCTTCCCCCTTAGCCTCTCAAGCGGCTGGGACCATGGCGTGTTCCACCCATAACTGCCCGATTTTTTAAATTTTTGGTGGTGTTGAGATCTGTGTATTTTAACCAACCTGATCTCCTGAGCTTAAGTGATCCTACTGCCTCAGCCTCCTAAAGTGCTGGTATGACAGGCACAATCTCTCCGTGTCTGGCCTTTATTTCCATGAATTTAAGAGGTGTAAATAGTCTGTGTTCTGTGCTTCAGTCGTACCTACCAACTCCACGTGTGCCCGTGGTACCCAACAGGTAATTTTTTATCCCTCTACCCTTTCTGTTCTCCCTTTCTGAGTCTCCAGCGTTCCTTATAACATTTTCTGTGTCTTGGGGATTTTTTTTTTTTTGGGAACCGAGTTTTACCGCTTGAGAGGATTCTTCTTTTAGCTCCCATGTATAAGTGAGAGCATGTGATGTTGGTTTTTCCGTTCCCGAGTTAGTTCACTTGGGATGATGGGCTCCAAGTTCATCCCAGTTGTTGCCAGTGACACTGCTTTATTCTTTTTTGATAGCTGACTAGTATTCCACGACATCTATATAAACACATCCG
>NW_007054596.1:0-7830 GCF_000164805.1 Carlito syrichta | reverse complement strand
TGATAAGTCCCCTTCAATATTTCTTTCTCCTCTACCCTCTCCCTTCTCTGCCAGACATTCTTCTCGATCATGGGTCTTCACTGAGACTTTAGTGTGCTCGCCCAGCGCGGATTTCAAGGGGGCTCAGGAACCCCAAGAGCAGTCAACCACTTGGGCCTGGAAGACCTCATGAAAATGGGCTGATCAGAGATAGGACACACACCCTCAAGCCACTCAGAGTTGGTCTTCATCACACCTGGAAAGAAGGTTCTCAAACACCTTAGGATTTGTCACAACAGGATTTCATCTTTTAAAAAGTTTGTGCTTTTACTTATAGTAAAGTTCACTTAACATAAAATATACCACCATTACCCATTGTGTGATTCAGTATGTTGGATATATTCTCCTTGTTGTGCAACAGATCTCTAGAACATTTTCATCTTACAGAGGTGAATCTCTCTTCCTACTGAACAACTATTTCCTCTTCTAAGGCCCTGAAACAATTTTTTTTTGTATTTTGTTGCAAAAACTCATCAATGCAATGTCTAACACTTGAAAAATGACTAAATAAATTAGAGTTTATTCATGTGATGTAATATTAGGTAGCCATTAAAATAATGTTCATAAATAATGACCCAAGAACTGGGGGAGGTCTGTAACATAATATTGAGATATAGCACATATATGTTTATAATATTGCCAAATAAAAATTAAAATGTAGACAATTCTTATTTACTTGCTTTTTTTTTGAGTACTAGTCTCACTCTGTGCCCAGGCTAGAGTACAGTGGTGTAGTCACGGTCACCACCTCCTCGACCTACTGGGCTCAGGTGATACTTCCACCTCAGCCTTTCAAGTATCTGGAACTACAGGTGTGTGCCAGTATGCCTGGGGTATTTTTTTAAATTGTAGAGATAAGATCTCACCATGCTACCCAAGCGTGTCTCGAACCCCTGAACTCAGGCAATCCTCTTGCCCCCACCTCCCAAAGTGCTGAGATTACAGGCATAAGCCACTGTGCCTGGCTCTTCTTCTCTTTCTCTCTCTCTTTCTCTCTCTCTCTCCTTCCTTTCTTTCTTTCTTTCCTTCTTTCTTTCTTTTTCTTTTTTAATTAAGAGTCTCAGTCACCCAGGCTGGCATGCTCATGGCCCCCACAGCTTTGACCTGCTGGGCTCAGGCAATCCTTCTGCCTCAGCTGTCTTAGAAAGTACAACAACAGGTGCGCACTACCATCCCTGGCTTATTGTTGTTATTTTTATTAATTGTAAAGATGTAATCTCACCAAGTTACCCAGGCTGGTCTCGAACCCCTGAGCTTAGACAATCTTCTTGCCTTCCAAAGTGCTGGGAATACAGGTTTGACCTTCCAAAGTGCTGGGAATACAGGTTTGAGTCACCATGCCTGGCCCTGCTTATTAATTTTTTTAAGCTTTTTGGGGGGTCAGGCCAGATTCAAACTCACTTTGTGTGATTCTTGTTTCCTCTATTTTTCTTTTCTGTAAGAATGCCCTTTCCTTTTTAAATGAAAACTCAAGACTCAAATTCTGTCTCCCTACACTATGCACTTAATTAACCAGAACTTATGCAAGATGTTTGAAGGCATCCTGTCCTGAGACCTTCTGAATCATCCCTGTCTGAGCCAGGCCATCAGGGACAATGCACCTGGGGACATCCCATGGGCCCTCATAAGAATGCTTTCACTAGACATAACTGAGAGGCTGCTGCTGCCTGTGTCCAGAGGTGTCAGCAAAACATGGCCCCAAGAGACCCACTGCTTTGGGGTCTGTGAGAGTATGAGAGTACTCGTGCTTCTTCTGAGGAGGTATGTAGTTATTGTTATTGCTATTTTTTTAATATTGGAAGACTATTTGTTTATTTATTTATTTAGAGTCAGAGTCTCACTCTGTTGCCCTGGCTAGAATGCAGTGGCACACTCACAGCTACTGCAGAATAGGCATGCTGGACTTAGGTGATCCTTCCACTGCAATCTTCCAAGTAGCTGGAACTACAAGGTGCCCACCACCACACACAGCAAATTTTAAAAATGTATTGTAGAGGTGAAGTGTCACCAAATTTCCCCTGCTGATCTTGAACCCCTGGGCTCAGGCAATCCTTTCACCTTGGCCTCCTAAAATGCTGGGATTACAGATGTGACCCACTGTGCCCAGACAACTTTATGTTTTGGAGAAATTTTTTGTTCAAGTTCCTTTTTCTGTTTCTATAAATTTCACGGTTTAGATATTGCGTGTAAGTGAAATCAGACAGAAATTTGACCCTCTATGACAGGGTTATTTTAGTTAACATACAGCCCTCCATGTTCATCTATGTTGTAGCATGTGTTGGAATTTCCTTCTTTTGAAGGCTGAGGAGAACCCCTGTTGGGAGAAATGTATATACCCATTTCTCCATCCTTTCCTTCACTGGTGGACATTTGTGCTTCTTCTTCCTCATGACTACTGCAAATATTGCTGCAGTGGACATAGCTGTATGAACGTCTCCTTAAAATTCTGCTTTCAATTACTCTGCATAACCAGAAGTGGAATTGCTGGATCATCTGTTAATTGATTTCTATTTTTTTAAAGTAACTCCCATAATGTTTGCACAATGGCTGCACCATTTGACTTACCTAAGAATGGTGCACAAGAATTCCAATTTCTCCACATCCTGGACAGCACTTATCATTTTTTGTTTTTTGATAATGGCCATTCTAATGGGTGTGAGATCATTTGCTTTGCATTTCTCTAATAATGAGTGATGTTGAACATATTTTCATATGTGTCTTGGGAGGTGGATGAAGAAGCTTCACACAACCCAGGGGTTCAAGGTTGTAGTGGAGTGAAAGAGCAAGAACCCATCACTAAAAAAAAAAAATACAAATGGGTATTTGATTGTTTTGTTCTGTAATTGCAAGTGTTCTTTATTTATTCTGGATTTTAAACTCTCATAAGGTATGTGATTTACAGATGGTTTCTTTCATGTCTCAGGTTGCCATTCATCCTGTTCATTTCTTCTTTTACTGTGAACACATTTCTTTTTGTTATTTAGTTTTTGTTTCCCTTCAATCCAACTAGACTGGAGGGAATAAGGAAAATATGGAACCAAAAGAACCACAGCAAGACCACAAAGATTATAGGATACTGCAAGAAAATGGGATGGAGAGGTGCTCTCCTGAGCTACAGAAGGAATGATCTGGTTAAGATCAAACAAGTCCAATTTATTCCAATTGTCCATAGTTGGCAATAGTGGTCTTCTTGTTGGATGCCATTCTTGGACCCAAAGTCCTCCATGGCTTGTACAACATTCATGTCCTCTATCCCCTTGCCAAAGATCACATGCTTGCCATCAAACCATTAAGTCTTAGTAGTGCATATGAAAAACTGGGAACCATTTGTACTGGGGCCAGCATTTTCCTTGGACAAGATGCCAGGAACTGTGTGCTTCAAGATGAAGTTCTCATCAAATTTCTCCCCATAGACTGACTTGCCAATGCCAGTATGGCATGTGACGTCATCACCCTGACACAAAACCTCTGGAATAATTCTGTGAAAGCAGGAACATATTAACCAAATTCTTTCTCTCCAGTGATCAGAGCAAGAACGATTTCTGCTGTCTTTGAAACTTTATTTGCAAACAGTTTGAAGGAATCACAGTCCAAGGGTTCACTATCTATGCTGATGTCGAAGAACATGGTGGAGATGATGGAAAAGGGCTCAAGGTGGTGCTGTCTGCAAAGCCCGTGAACACATTTTTATGTGGGTTCTATTGTCTATGTCCCTTGGTTGCCTTTTTAGTATTACATCCAAACAAATTCAATGTCATGAAGTGTTTTCCTTATATCTTCTTCTCAAGAGATATTTTTTATAGTTTATGCTTGTTAAGGTCTTTAATCCTCCAGTTCCATCCTCAGCATCCCATTTCCCGAGCTCTGTCCTGCGGCTACCAAGTCTGTACCAGGCCTGCCCTCCTGGAGCTCTCAACACAGTGGGGAGACCTGTCCCCAAAAAAGGACACACAAAATAGTAAGGCAACAGAGAAACCCTGAAACATTATAAAAGTGATATTAGGTGAGAACTGAGACCAGGGGTGGTGGCTCATAACTTAATCCCAGCACTTTGGGAGGTCGAGGCAGGAGATTTGCTTGAGCCCAGGAGTTAGAGATGAGCCTAGGCAGCATACTAAGACCTCATGTCTACCCCCCCAAAAAAAGGAAGTGGAGATGCACACCTATAGTCTCAGTTACTCAAGGAACTGAGCCGGAAGGATTGCCTGAGCTCAGGAAGTTGATCCAGCCTGTGTGACAGAGTGAGACCACAATCCAAGAACAACAACAACACCACAAAGAGTACTGAAAAAAATTTAGAAAAATATGCCGAGGCCCGGGAACTTCAGTCCCACACAAGGCCAGATATTGTGCCCCTCCCCCCACTGCTGCCGTTCTACTCGTGTGTGGAAGTCTCTGGTCCCAGCCCCCTCCAGATCCCTCCCCGGCTGCATTGTCTCCAGCCTGGGCACCCGGCATCAAGCCGCCGGTCACACAGGGAGGCTCTGGGCACCCACTCCTCAGAGACGCTGGTTCCATTTCTGACTGAAGTACTCTGTAGGGTCCCAGCGCCACTCTCTCCATTTAGAGCCTGCCCTTTGGAACTTTGGAGCTCTGGAACTCCGGGTCCACCCTGGCTGAGGCACTCAGCATGAGACCCCAAACCAGAGGACCCAGACAAGCGGAGAAAACCAGATCTGCTTAAACTGCCTTGCAATTCTCCAGGCAGAGACTTCCATTGCCCTGCCCACCTATCAACAAACTTTACCTCATTTCCTAAGGCCAGGTATTGCAGCGTGCAGGGAAGTTTTGGGTCCCTGCTCCCTCCAGCTCTCTCCCCGGCCCAGCATCCGGCACCGCCGGTCGCACAGGGAGGCTCTGAGCACCCGCCCCTCAGAGACACCGGTTCCATTACTGGCTGAAGTCCTCTGTAGGGTCCCAGCGCCACTCTCGCCATTTACAGCCTGCCCTTTGGAACTTTGGAGGTCTGGAATTCCAGGTCCACCCTGGCTGAGGCCCTCAGCGTGAGACCCCAAGCCAGAGGACCCAGACAAGCGGAGAAAAACAGATCTGCTTAAACTGCCTCGCCATTCTCCAGGTAGAGACTTCCATTGCCCCGCCCACCTAGCAACAAACTTTACCTCAGCTCCTAAGGCAACAGTGCGAAACAGGAGACAAAGCCCCACCCCTATGCTGCAATGAAAAACAAAAGCGAGAGGCTGGAATCGGAGATCACAGAAGTGACTCTAGTCTGATTGCTTATTTTGACTTATGATTTTATCATTGAAACTGTTGGTCTAGATTACGTTTGGTGTTTACCTTCTGGCTTATACTGTTTCTTGATTTTTTTGGCCTGTCTCTGTTTAGCTATCAGTATTCTTTAGGGAATCTTTCTTACCTGTCTTTTTTCACTTCTTCCCAGCCCTGTGTCTCTCTCTCACCTGATAGTTGGTATGTATATCTGTTTTCCCTCTTGCACTTCTCTCTTTCACTTATTTTGACTTATGATTTTATCATTGTAACTGTTAGTTTAGATCACGTCTGCTGTTTACCTTCTGATCTACACTGTTTCTCGATTTTATTGACCTGTGTCTATGTAGCTATCAGTACTCCTTAGGGAATCTTTCCTACGTGTCTTTCTTTACTTATTCCTGATCCTGTGACTGTTTTTTACCTGATAACTGGTATGTATATCCGTTATCCCTCTCGCACTTCTCTCTTTCGCTCATTTTGACTTATGATTTTATCATTGTAACTGTTGGTTTAGATCATGATTGTTGTTTACCTTCTGACTTACACTGTTTCTCAATTTTATTGCCCTGTCTCTGTGTTGCTATCAGTACTCTTTAGTACTATGTAGCTATCAGTACTCTTTCTTATGTGTCTTTCTTCACCTCTTCCCAGCCCTGTGTCTCGTTCTCACCTGATAGTTGGTATGTATATCTGTTTTCCCTCTCGTGCTTCTCTCTTTCTAACTCCCTATTGACCCCCCCTTCCTCCATTATTTTCCTCTTCTATATGCCCCCTTTTTAAATCTAGGGAACAAGACTGCAAACTGCTGAATAGACAGACTGCAAAGCAGAGGGAAAAGTGAACAAAACCAGAAGACCCTCATAAGGAAGAACAGGTCATTGCAGAAGAGAAATAAAAAGCAACCCCACCTTCCCTCAAAAACAGAATTGAAGAGGGGGAGGGAAAGGGGTAAAGGGAGAAAAATCTACAGAAATGAGAAAACCCAAAAGAGAGTATGGGTCTCTCCCAGACGCCTGGGAGAGCAGACACTGAGAAAACTGACTTTGGAATACAAACAATGAAAAGTCCCCAGAATGAAGGGTCTCAAAATGCAAATGTAGATATCAAAACAATAATGGAGAGATTATAAAAGAATTGAGGGAGACACAAGAAGAAACTAGGAAGGAGCTGATATCTGAAGATAACAGTAATTAAGAATACTGTGAATGAAATAAATAACAAATTGAAAAGCATGGAAAGCAGAATTACCCAAGCAGAAGAAAGAATCTCAGAGCTTGAGGACCAAAATATAGAAATAACCCAAACTCTTAAAAACACAGAAAATAAACTCAAAAAGACAGAACAAAACCTTCAAGAGATGAGTGACTACCTCAAGAGGCCTAAACTAAGAATAATCGGACTCCCTGAGGCAGAAAGAGAAACAGAGACCACATTGGAACAAACTTTCCACGAGATCATTCAAGAAAATTTCCCTTATCTAATCAGTGATACAAAAATTCAAACACAAGAGATTCAGAGAACCCCCGCAAGACAACAAATGAGAAGATCAACTCCTAGACACATAATAATTCGCCTAAATAAAGTAGGCACAAAAGAAAAAATCCTAAAGGCAGCAAGAGAAAAAGGCCAGATCACCCACCATGGAAGACCAATCAGAATAGCAGCAGATTTATCTGCAGAAACTCTGCAGGCTAGGAGAGCTTGGAGCCCTATCTTCAAAGTCCTAAAGGATAAACAATTTCAACCAAGAATAACCAACCCAGCCAAGCTAAGTTTCATCAGTGAGGGAGAATTAAAATCTTTCCCAGATATCCAATCCCTAAGAACTTATGCAGCCACAAAACCATCTCTACATGAAACACTTAAGAAAGTACTAAACACAGAAGAAAAGGAAAAAAGAACAACGTTCTTCACAAGAGTACAGGGAAAAGAATAAAATATACACAAACCAACCAAAAGAAAGACAAAAAGAAAAAGAAAAGAGAAAAGAAAAAACCAAGTGGAAGAACAACAACTCAATATGAATTCCATGATAGGGACGAACTCTCACATTTCAATAATTAGTCTGAATGTGAATGGACTAAACGCACCACTGAAAAGACATAGAATGACAAAATGGATAAAATATCACCAGGCAACAATATACTGCCTTCAAGAGACCCATCTCACTAGAAAGGACATACACAGACTCAAAGTAAGAGGATGGGAAACAAATTTTCAGGCGAATGGAACACAAAAGAAAGGAGGAGTCACGATCCTATTTTCAGACAAAATACCATTTAAGCTATCAAAAATTTAAAAAGATACAGAGGGCCACTACATAATGATAAAAGGCTCACTCCATCAAGAAGAAATATCTATCCTAAACATATATGCACCCAACATAGGTGCGCCAACATTCATAAAGCAACTTCTAGGAAAACTAAAGAAAGACATTGACTCTAACACCATAATAACTGGGGACTTTAATACACCACTCACAACCTTAGACAGATCATCAGACAAAAAATCAGCAAGGAGATCCAGAACCTCAATGAGACTCTGGACCAAATGGACTTA
>NW_007054595.1:0-874 GCF_000164805.1 Carlito syrichta | reverse complement strand
TGGAAGGAAGAAGACACTGACTCTCCGGTCTGGGAGCGGAGGGAAGACACAGCATCATCTTCTCGGCCACACTCAACCAAGCAGACCTTTCGGCATGTACAGCTCGGGGTGGGGATAGGTCATGGCCATGTGCCACTACTCTCAATGCTCTCTCGGAGACCAAACCTGTCTGGTGGCTTGGATGCATAAATTAGGACAACTTCCAGAGACTTTCAAGAACTTTTGGAAAGCAGCAGCTATCATGGGCTAGGATTGTTCTCCGAGTGGATGTCCATCGAGCTCCCATACTGTTGGTGCAGGTGTGGAATCTCTAGGCTTTTTCTTCAATTATTCATTGGAAGGCATTCATCAGCATTTCGGACACCAATCCTCAGCCACGTATAGGAAAATGAATTCAATTAGAAACCATGCCAAGTGGGATTGATTTCTGGGAAACATGTGTAGCACAACGTACAAAACGTAAATGTCATTTCAACAAAACTCAATCAAAGGGAATTCCGCACTAGCAGTATAAAAGGAGCCACATACAACCTTCTTTATTGAGGTCGAAGGGATTTGAGAAAAATTCACACTGATTCATGATACAAACACTAAAATGTAACTCAGAATAGAAGAAAACCTCCTTCACCTGATAAAGGCCACATAGGAAAACACAAAACTCACATGATTACTCCACGGTGAAACTTTCAGCTTTTCCCTGAAGATCAAGAAGTATACGTGGATATAGTCTTCCACCACTTCCCTTCAAGATAGGGTTAAGAATGCTGAACAGAGCAATTAAACAAAAAACAATTTTTCAAGGTATCCTCACGGGAGACGAAGGAGGAAAGTTAACTCAGTTCTCACAGACACGACGCTACGTATAGACAGCTGC
>NW_007054594.1:0-667 GCF_000164805.1 Carlito syrichta | reverse complement strand
CATGTTTTCTTTGTGATTACATGAATGCAAATGAATTGAACTCTTCCAAACATGCATGACAAAATAGTTTTACTTTTACAACTGATTGAATTACTTTGCAATCAATTAAAAATAGATATTTTAGAGATTTTCTGTGATATAGATGCTGCTATTTTATGTTTTACCATGCTCCTGTTGATTTTGCTGCTGTTGTTATGGGCTTTTAAACTTTTCTCCATAAAATGTTAACCCAGGTGTCTGATTTTTAAAATAAAGGCTAACAATGAATAGAAAATATGCAACTCAATATGTGGTTTTTGCACTTTGTGACCTAAAGAAGGAAGAATCTTCTACTTCATACAGAATATATATTATATAATGTATATCTCTCCTGTTGAAGTGAGTGTGTGTGAGTGTGTGTGTGTGTGTATGTGTGAGTGTGATTTTCTTGAAAGAGAAGTCATCAAGGGAAAGGAAATGGCAAATAGATATTTGGACTGTGACTAAAAGCTTATGTTTAAATGGAGCTTTGCTTTTTTAAAACACAAATATATATGTAGAAGTACAATTTCTTTCTACAGCAACTAATAATTTCCAGTTGACAAAAGAATTTCAGTTTTCTTTCTTAGTGAGAAAAGTCTACAATTTCCAAATCTACAAGCTCTCAGTGGTAACTCCAGGGATTGGT
>NW_007054593.1:2742-3563 GCF_000164805.1 Carlito syrichta | reverse complement strand
CAGATTTTTCTCCCTCTCTCCTTCCCCCCCTTCAATTATGGTTTTGAGGGAAGGTGGGGTTGCTTTTATTTCTCTTCTGCAATGACTGTTCTTCCTTATGAGGGTCTTCTGGCTTTGTTCACTTTTCCCTCTGCTTTACAGTCTGTTTATTCAGCAGTTTGCAGTCTTGGTCCCTAGATTTAAAAGGGGGCATATAAAAGAGGAAAATAATGGAGGAAGGGGGGGTCAATAGGGAGTTAGAAAGAGAGAAGTGCAAGAGGGAAAACAGATATACATACCAACTATCAGGTGAGAAAGAGACACAGGGCCAGGAAGAGGTGAAGAAAGACACATAAGAAAGATTTCCTAAAGAGTACTGATAACTACACAGAGACAGGGCAATAAAATCGAGAAGCAGTGTAAGTCAGAAGGTAAACAACAAACGTGATCTAAACCAACACTTACAATGATAAAATCATAAGTCAAAATAAGTGAAAGAGAGAAGTGTGAAAGGGATAACAGATATACATACCAAGTATCAGGTGAGAAAGAGACACAGGTCCAGGAAGAAGTGAAGAAAGGCATGTAAGAAAGATTACGTAAGGTGTAGTGATAGTTACACAGAGACAGGTCAATAAATCGAGAAACAGTGTAGGTCAGAAGGTAAACAACAGAGGGGATATAAACCAACAGTTGCAATGATAAAATCATAAGTCAAAATAAGTGAAAGAGAGAAGTGCGTGAGGGATATACATACCAACTATCAGGTGAGAAAGAGACACAGGGCCAGGAAGAAGTGAAGAAAGACAGGTAAGAAAGATTCCCTAAAGAATAATGATAGG
>NW_007054593.1:0-1323 GCF_000164805.1 Carlito syrichta | reverse complement strand
TGTTTCATTCAGGCACCCTGTTGATAAGAGGTGTTTCCCCATCCCCAGACAGATATTTGCTACTGTTAATCCCATCTCCCTCCCCTCCCCATAGTTTCCAAGTATCGTCAGTCATTTTCTTATAGTATTACATTGGATATTCAAGGCCCATTATATGAGTAAGAACATGTGATACTCAGATCTTTGTTTCTGTGAGAGGTCACTCAGTATTATAGACTTCAGTTCCATCCAGGTTGCTGCGAAATTCATGATTTTGTTCTTTTTTATGGATGTGTAGTATTCCATCATGTAAATGTACCACATTTTTAAAATCTAGTCCTCTTTTGATGGGCAGCATGTGTACCACATTTTCTTTATCCAGTCCACCTTTGATGGGCATCTGGGTTGGCTCCATGGCTTTGCTATTGTGAATAGTGCTGCAATAAACATGTGTGTGCAGGTGTCACTTTGGTAGAGTGATCTATGTTTCTCTAGATATATTCCCAGAAGTGGGATTACTGGATCATACAGTAGTTAAATTTTTAGTTCTTTAAGAAAACACGGAGTTCGGCAAGATGGTGACGGGGCAACCTGGTCTGTGAAACCCTCTGCAAAGGAGAACTGCAGTTGGTCTCTGGCTCTCACCTGGGGGGCTGCGGACCCCAAAATTGCAGCCTGCTTTTCATACGGAGCTCAGCCGTTGCCACCGCTGGGGCATCACAGTGGACTGGACAGCCACTGCAGCGCAGACACCGCTGCCGCCACTGCCGCCGCTGCCACAGCCACCACAGATGTCGCCGGTAGCACATCACACCATCCGGGCTGGAGGTGATCCACGACTTCAGTCCTTGAAGCCCCTTCAGGGAAGATCTGCTGGGATCACTGCCACCTCTCCCGCAACCTAGACGTCCTGCCTACTGTGAGTCCCCTGCCTGTGCCCTGAGGCAGGCAACCATCTCCAGTCTCTGCCGGTTCCTGTCCGGCCCCACCCCCTCTGGGGCGAGCAGCTGAGATAGCACCATCTGCTGGCGATTCAACGTAACAACACTGAAACGGGAGAAACAAGTTTGAAAAGGACATAGGCCAGAGTGGTGAGCAGAGGGTGATCTGAACTGTCCTTCACAGCAGACCAGGGGCAACTCAACCTAACTGCAAACTAATTTACCAGCTTGAAAAGAAAGCTAGAAATAAGAACTGAAAGGACATTGGACTTAAATGAAAAGTCTCAGAGTGTGCTTCATTGATTCTGTTAGTTTAATGACTTAAGTCTATTCCTACTGTACGGTTCCTTTTTTTCCCCCTCTTCCTTTTCTTCTCTTTTCTTCTCTCTGTAAACCATATCTT
>NW_007054592.1:0-689 GCF_000164805.1 Carlito syrichta | reverse complement strand
CAGCCTGTCGACCTCTCTGGGTCTCAATTTCCATCATCCCTTGAAAAGGGGGCACTAACACATCTCATTTGACTGAGCACATTGAGCAAAGTTACTTACATAAAGTCGAGATGGGAAATAAGCACCTTGCGATGTCAATGGCACTCGGTATCATGACTGATGTTGGTACCACCTACACAACGCGTGGATCGTGACAGCTGACATACCTGTCTCCCCTGCTCCTTCCACTGGCCTATTGGGATGGGGCTTGCCACCATGCCCGGCTATTTTTGATTTTTTTGTAGAGGTGAGGTCTTGTGATGTGGCCCAGGCTGGATTTGAACTCCTGGGCTCAAGTGGTCCTCCCGCCTCGGTCTCCCAGAGTGCTGGGAAGACAGCGTGTGCTGGTGGGGGTGGGATGTCCAGTGACACTTCCCACCAGTTTTCCTTGTGGGGGCATCAGCAGCCCTGGGGGCCAGCCAGAGTCACTCCCACACCCCTTGTGTACTGAAGCTGCAAGTGGTCCCCTGTCCTCTGGGAGCTCCAAGTGGCCCTGCCACCCCTGTCGCCACCTGAGCCTGGGTACCAAGTGCCTCTCTCCACATCAGCCTCCTCAGCCCACAGTGGCTCTTCCTGACACAGATGAGCTTTTTATTCACCGGAAATTTTACCCCACCATCTTTTATTTATGAGAGAGGAGAGGGTAGGGG
>NW_007054591.1:0-888 GCF_000164805.1 Carlito syrichta | reverse complement strand
TTTCTCCTGAGGACCCTGGCTGGGTGGGTTAGGGAACCAGCTTCGTGTAGTTTCTGGGAACAGTGATGATCTGCCCTCGGGCCTTGTAACCTCGGGCTTCTGCTCGGCACATCTGAGAGCTGGGATGCTCTTGTTCACCTTCACCACCCATGGGAGGCTGCAAGGGGATGGTCAATAGGGCAGCTCTCAGCACAGTCCCCTGCATGGAGGAGGTGCCCATGAATATCCATGCGACTCTGCACTTGGCTGTTCTGGGTGGGGAGAGAGGTCCGGGTTGAGCCTTCCTGATAACGGCCATGCTAGCCTGTGATAGGACCTTTGCAGAGGCTTTCTGAGCTGTTCCTGGCTCCCACCCCTGGATATGGAGGTCTATGGAAGATGCCAGCTGATTGTCAAGTTCGTCATCAGGGCTAGTGGGGAATTCATTCCCCATCTGTGTGGGGTTCCTTGCTTTTCTCTTCCTCTCTTGCCTGGTTTTTCTGGGTCATCCCTCACTGTGACCCTCACCTGTAAGTTGTAAGGTGTGACCTGTTCTCCTCCCCCACACACAGAGAGCAGTCCCACCCCCTGGCCTGGGTTGGAGGCTATCCACAGACTCTGGATTGTTCTCTGAGCCTTGGATCCTGTTACCGAATTGCTCAGCAAAGAGAGAAAGAGAGCATGGCACAGTGCCACAACTGCCCCATCACAAGGAGGTAACACATGAGACCGGCTCAAGGAGGCTCACAGATCGCTGGCCACCCCAGGCCTCTCGGGCAGATGTGGCTTAGCTGGGATTGGAACTCACTGCAGTCACTTAGAGCAACTCAGGACTCAGAGACTCCATGGCGGTGCTGAGGGGCCTTCTGGAAAGAAATTAAAGCGGAAACCCTAGGCACGTCCAGGCAT
>NW_007054590.1:0-885 GCF_000164805.1 Carlito syrichta | reverse complement strand
TGGACTTCAAGTCTGTGACTCACCCTCCCTCAGCTGATCTGGGGATAGGGCCGGTGATGAAACACGCACTCACAAGCACACATCACCTTCTCACACACGCGCATATCCCCAGAACAATGAATTTTGTAGTAGAACATAAATGCCGTATCTTGGGAAATATTTTCACTTCACAATTTGAAACGATAACTCGTTCAATCTCAATGATTAACCCTTAGGTTAAATGTGCAGCTTTTTTTCCCTCACAACATCGAAAATTCTAGGCCACCCAATCTTTAGTAGGATTTGGGAATCATGAGAGCTGTGAAGAAGAGCGTACAATACTCGGAAAAACAAAATAAAATAAACCAGAACGAAACAGAAACGCCTCACACCAGAAAAACAGGGACAATCACAGCAGGCCTGAAGAGAGTCTGTGGGCTCCTCGGGAAGGCAATGAATATATCATACTCACCTGTCCTACGATTATAGTACATTTCTCATTTCCATGATTATTATGAGAAAACAACTCGTCTTTTGGGAGGATACTTAATACTTTAAGATTAAAGTATAACATAAAATACACTATACAGTTCTTAAACACACCGTTAAAATTTTTTTAATAGCTTCAGGGTGTCCACATGATTTTTGCTCACGTGGATACGTTATGTTAGTGTAAAAAAGGCTGGTCTTTAAGTGTACCCTCCAGCACACCTGTGTGCACTTTACCTGGTAGGTAACTTTTCATTCCTATGCACCCTCCAGCTTTTGAGTATTCAACATCCACTATGACCTTATACCTGCCTTTGCGATGTCTTACTGTAACTCCCACTTATTGGCCGGGTGCAGTGGCTCATGCCCGTCACCCCAGAACTTTGGGAGACAGAGGCAAGAAGATCGCCTGAGTCC
>NW_007054589.1:0-723 GCF_000164805.1 Carlito syrichta | reverse complement strand
TTACTTCCATATTCTTTGCTCTCTGTCTTTGAGTGTCCAAAGATAGAGGATTTCACAGTATGTTTTCAATCATTCAACTTTTGCAAACATATACAAATAGGCTCCTCACTAGCAGTCCTGTTTGGGCAATTAATAGCAAGCAATATGCTTGAATTAGAGGTCCAATTTCCTCTTGAATGCAGTTTCTCCTCTTCTTGGCAACAAAGCCATTTGCAGAGATCTGGAAATCACGAGTTTCCTAAGTGGAAGGAGGTGCTGGTCTGGTTCACCTGAAAATATCCGTTCAGATTGACTGGTGTTTTATAGTAACATTTCAAGACCCAGTTTATGTTATTGATGACAATGGAGTCAGGGTTGCCTTAGTTAGGTGAGTTTGCATAGGGCTCATAGCTGCGTCAAGCCAGCATGGGGTTGATCTGGGCCACGTTCTGCACCACATCCCTAGGGATGTGGCCAGTCCACTTGGAGGGCACTTCCAAGTTCACAGGCTTGATGACCTGGCTTGATGACTGGTGTTGGACAGAGAGACACCACCAAGCTTGTCAATGTGGTCCTCGCAGTGCAAAACAGTATCACTCCAGGCAATGCCCAGGAAATCAAGGATGAGCTTGAGGGAGTGCTGCAGGTGCAACACCAGCTGCTTGTAGTACAGGGGCAGACACTTGTCCTTGCCCACCTCCATGCACTGTGCATACATAACCTCGATGGGTTTGTTCTACTTGA
>NW_007054588.1:0-861 GCF_000164805.1 Carlito syrichta | reverse complement strand
TTATAAAACTCCTAGCCCCCACCTTTGGGAGGCTGAAGTGAGTGGATTGCCTGAGCCCATGGGTTCAAGACCCACCTGGGCAGCAAGACCTCATCTCTACAATAAATCAAAAAATCAGCCAGGCGTATGCCTGTAATTCCAGCTACTTGGAAGGCTGAGGTGGAAGGATCGCCAGAGCCCAGCAGGTCGAGGCTGCAGTGGCTGGGAGCGGCCACTGCACTCCAGTCTGGGCAACAGAGTGAGACTCCAACTCAAAAAAAAAATTACGAATAAAACTCTTAGCACAGTACCTGGCATTCTAGAACACTTGCCTGTTAATGTTATCTTGCCCCGAGTTCCACAAAAGTGCTTTTTTCCCTCAAGCAGGAGGAATAGATTTTGACTAAAAAGGATGAGGTTGGGGTGGGGGTTAGGAAAAGCTGCTGAGGGCCCTTTGGAAGAAAGAAAAGTCTAGGGAGTAGGTGGGTCACCAGGAGGCAGTTCCTAGATCGGGGGCTTTACATGCCTGCTCTGGAAGGGCGAGAAGGGGCATGTTAGGTCCCGATAGCTGCCACTGCCACGTTGGCTTCAGCCCCTTTGCATACAGGCTTTGTGTAGCTCTGCCAGGACACCACGTCTTTCCTTACCTGACTTCTTCCCATCGATGTGTTTTTCACCAAAAGCATGAGCTCAGCTTTCCCCAGGTTTAATGGCTCCTCTCTGGCTTGCTCTTCAGGCTTGGAGACTCCCAGCATTGCTACCTTGCACTCCTAGGAGCTGCATCACCACTTGGTGACTCCTGCTCACAGCCCTGACAGAATCCCCCCTGAAATTCTTCCCAAGTGCCCCCATCTGAGGATGCATCTGCTTTCTGGCTGCTTC
>NW_007054587.1:0-710 GCF_000164805.1 Carlito syrichta | reverse complement strand
AGGGACAGTGAATTCTTTTTTTTTAAACTATAGTCCACCCCTCCAACGGTCTAAGGGACAGTGAACTGGCCCCCTGTTTTAAAAGTTTGAGGACCTCTGACTTAGAGTAAGTGCATACTGAATAATTAATATTATCTTTTTAAAAAATTCACATTTTTCATTCTTTTCCTATAGCAGCATAAATCTTAAGTTTTTGGTACTAATGAAACATGGAAATTGATCAAGCTGAGAAATTGTGCTGAGTTAATGGCAACTAGATTTTTATCTCAATTGTTTAATTACTCGGCTTTAGCAATAACTACCTGAAATGTTACTTAAAAAATAATTGAAAGATCATGTCCAGTTTCCATGAGAAATAAAGTTGTAATCAATTAGCATCATCTACCTTTCAATTGGCAGTGAAATACCATTGGGTCTTGTTATCTTTTATCATAGTGATGCCTGGAAATGTCTTACTGAACACAAATTTACAGTAGTTCTTAGCTGTATCTAAATAGACTTGCTAAAAGTTGTCTTTACTTCTTTATTTTTAATCAGGTCATATTTATAAATCTGCCAACTTGCAGATGTAAGTAACTATTTCCAAACCAAGTTATCATTTATAAAATGCAAGGTCAGAATACATCTCTAAAGTTACTTACATTACAACAATATTATTATTCAATGATTTTAATTGTAACTTGATTTTAAAACATAAAAGACCTTTTTAG
>NW_007054586.1:0-803 GCF_000164805.1 Carlito syrichta | reverse complement strand
GAAGGGGTGAATCATGAGCCTTCACTCTTCAAGGGAATGTTGGTGCCCCTAAAGAGGTTAGAATTATGAAAATGGCTTAGGTAATCCTATGATCGCAAGACACAGAGTGAAGTAAAGACTAATGACGCCACTGGATGGAAATCAGGGGGAAAATCCAAATAGGTTTACTGAAAAGAACTAAAGAAGTCTTTTATTCTCAGTGAAGTGTTCTAATGCTTTCAAATATATCTTCCACATTGCTTCCCATAATTTCAAAGAAGGCCAATCCTATCAAGCTTTCCCATTTTCCTTTCTTGCTGCTCCTCCCTATTTCCTCAAGCACAATGGGTCGAAGGCCCCACTGTCAAGTGATTCCAGCCTGGGTCCTGATTAATTATCCTACATGGGAGTTCAAACGTCGACTGAACTTCTATGGCAGAATAGCATAGAATAATAATAGAGACACTTGGACTTGAGTATGTTGTATCTTTTGCTCTTGTGCAAGCATGAGCTCCATGGAGCTCTTTCACACCATTACACAGAAGAAGGTGTGAGGTCTAGGAGCTAAGCCTGATCCAGTGAAGGCTGCTCTTGAGAGCAGTGCCCAGGAAAGGAGGGACCTGGAGCCATACCAGACACAGTCAGTCACCCAGGTGTCATGGAGCAAGTTCCGCGGGAGGGCCATGACCGGAACGGGAAGCAGGAGGCAGTTAAGGAAGGATGTAGCTTCTGATAACAAATCTCCAATGTGATACGAAATTGGAGTTTCCAGATCGCACACAAATATGACATTAGAAAAGAGAAACGGGCAAGAATCATCTCGA
>NW_007054585.1:0-322 GCF_000164805.1 Carlito syrichta | reverse complement strand
GATTGGTTTTACTTCTGTTTGTTCAATCTCCTATTCATTATGTATGTCCTCTTACTTTGTTCAATTCTGAAGTTGCACTGTAGGTTGGAGGTGGTCCTTTTTGCAGTTTTGAGATGTACTTAAGGGGAGAGCTGTGACTCAAAATCTGTCTGCATGTCCTGGTATTCACTGACAGGCGTGTGGATAATGTGGAACCCACTTCCCACTGCCCTGGAATCTGTCTATGTAGTGGGGCTGTAGGTTTACTCCCTGAAGTAAAATGTGGTTAGCAGAGGGGAGAGAATGGAGCAGATAGTGGGTTGAAGAGGGGAGTGGAGAGATA
>NW_007054584.1:0-502 GCF_000164805.1 Carlito syrichta | reverse complement strand
GAGTCTCACTCTGTCGCCCAGACTGGAGTACAGTGGCCGCTCCCGGTTACCGCAGCCTCGACCTGCTGGGCTCCGGCGATTCTTCCGCTTCAGTCTTCCCAATAACCGGAATCACAGGCATGTGCTACCACACCTGGCTGATTTTTTTATTTATTGTAGAGATGAGGTCTCGCTGCCCAGGCGGGTCTTGAACCCGCGGGCTAAGGCAATCCACTCACCTCAGCCTCCCAAAGGCGCAGGATTACAGGCTGAGCCACCGAGTCTGGCTTACATTGTTTTTTTTTTTTTTTTGAGTTGGAGTCTCACTCTGTTGCCCAAACTGGAGTGCAGTGGACGCTCCCGGCCACCGCAACCTCAACCTGCTGGGCTCCGGCAATCCTTACGCCTCAACCTTCCGAGTAGCCGGAATTACAGGTGTGCAATACCACACCCGGCTAATTTTTTGATTTATTGTAGAGATGAGGTCTCGCCTGCCCAGGCGGGTCTCTAACCCGTGGGCTCA
>NW_007054583.1:0-984 GCF_000164805.1 Carlito syrichta | reverse complement strand
ATGAGCACACAGTCTCTGTACTTGAGAGTTCAGGGAACAGCGGAAAAAGCAGAAAATTCAATGAGAACACTACCAGGGCATGGCAGGTGCAATGACAGAGGTGTGCTCAACATGCTTTGGAGCCACAGAAGAAAGCAAACGGCCCCGAGTGCCACAGTCAGCCTCACATACGTACAAGATTAATTCCTCAGTTATAGATTAATGGGACCTCCCCATCTGACACTATTTTCTGTTTGCATTTTTAATCAAGGTTAAATTTATATATAGTATCTGATGATGTAGCATAAGAATATGAATGTACTCAATGCCATAGAACTGTATACTTACAAATGGTTAACAAGACTGGGCATGGAGGCTTACACCTGTAATCCCAGCACTTTGGGAGTTCTAGGCGGGAGGATCACTTGAGTCCAGGAATTTAAGACCAGCCTAGGCAACATAGCAAGACCTCATCTCTACAGAAAATTTAAAAATTAGCCAGACATCGTGTGGCACATGACTGTAGTCCCAGTTTCTCAGGTGGCTGAGGTGGAAGGATCACCTGAGCCCAAGAGGTTGAGGCTATGGTGAGCCATGATCAGTCATTGTGATTGTCATGATTGTGCCATTGCACTCCAGCCTGGACAACAGAGTGAGACTCTGACTCAAAAAAAATACAGAATGTTAACATGGTAAATTCTATATTATACATATTTTACCAAGATAATACAAGCCCAAAAAATTTTTTGATTTTCTACTACTCCCAAAAATATACGTACAATGAAAGACACAGAACTTAACTTCGCTGTGATATGAGTTTCAATAGATGTATTTACCCATGTAACCACCATCCAAAGCAAGACAGTGTCTTCCCATCATTGCCCAGGCCTCTTTCTAAGTTACTCCTCCTGACACCGTGGATACTGAACTTTACACAGAGTATGTGTTCTTTTTCGTTTGACTTATTTTCCTGAAAATGTTTTTGAGATTCAACCACTGTTGAAT
>NW_007054582.1:24684-30837 GCF_000164805.1 Carlito syrichta | reverse complement strand
GAAGGAGTGACTCCAACTCAAAAAAAAAAAAAAAGAAAAAAGCCAACTGCCCAGTTCTCCTCTGTTTCCCAAGGTAATGTCACATTTTTTTCTGGAAATCTGAACACCTGTGAATCACGCTCTCCAGAGCATGATGCTAAAGGGGTGGCCAGTGACAGGGGACAGGTACGTGGAGCCTAGATGCCCCAGTGCAACCTCTGGGATCTGACTTGTCACTTGCCTCGCTCCCACAGGCAGGCGATGCCCTCACCAAAGAAACCCCCAAAGCTGCAGCTGCCAGGATCCTTGTAAGGCTTCTTGCACACCCCTATAAGGACCAGACAGCTTTGATGCAGGCTGGAGGCTGCATGTTTTGAGGGACTGTCCTCACACCACCAGGCATCATGGAGATGGAAGTCAAGAGCCACTAAAGGGACAGGGAGGCAGGGCTTGACTGCTTTGGCTGTGTCATCGTGCTAAGCCACATTCACCATGCTAAACTCTCTTGACTTAATAATACATGAACACTGGCTTTTTCAGGTTCTCCTGGACCTGCACAAGCCAGTCTCTTACACCTCAATCCTCAGTAGAACGACTAATATTTGAAAGACTCAAAAGAACTATACTTGCTATGAAAGAAATGTTTACTGTATTTTATAAATCCCTACCTCAAACCCCGAAAGACTAGGCATATGTAAGACGCCTAACTGTGACTGTAAAGTTACAAAATGTTTACAGTGTTTGTACTTAGAACTTTGTTAAGTTTTTGTTTGTCCCATAATAACCATGTTAAATGAAATAACCAGTTTCTTCTGCTTCTGCAACTGCTGCTGGCAGTGTGTGTGAATGTTAAGCAATAAGTCCCTCCCGGACATTCCTTTGCTTAAATTATGGTAGGCTCTGTGGTGCCAGCCACTCTTCTGATGGACTCTGTGTTGTTTCAAACCTGCTCGTATGCTGAAGCTGACTGTAAACTGTAGTTTATCTAACATTCCAGGAGGCTTAACTACCTCCACTCTGCCAGTTTGGCCGTTAGTAGTCAATCACGGGCAGCTGAGCCCGCGCCGTGCAAATCAAAAGCGAACCCACCAATCTCAAGCACTCCTGTCCCCTGACATCACCGCGGACCTAATTGAGGACTAATTATGCGAGGTCCGTGGACTTTGTTTTCTACGTCATGCCTTTTTCTAATTGGATAACGTCTCAAGCCTAGGAAAAGCCGGTCACGCCCAGTCCCTCCCTCCTAACTGTGTATATAAACTACTTGCTCTACTAGGTCAGGGCTCTCATTCCTGTACTGCTGTGTCGGTTACATATGGGAGGCCAGACTCGAGCCTGAATAAAAAGACCCTTGTGTGTTTGCATCGGAGCTGGCTCTTTGGTGGTCTCTTGGATTTAGGACTTTGGGGTACTACAAGCCCCAACTTGTCAACCATGTGAGTAAGCCATGTTGGAAGTATATACTCCAATCCTGGTCAAGCAGCCCACACTGTTGTTCTGTGTTGCCGAATACACTATTCCTGCCAAGATCTAGTCAGATTTCAGAATTGTGAAAAACAAAACAAGACTTTTTTTTTTAAGTCCCTGAGTTTTAAGGTGACTAATTCTGAAGCAGTAGATAACCAGAACACAATTTTTACATTACTGATTATGATAGACAGCCACATAGATAGCCCCCAGTAGTATTTGTGCCCTTAGATAGTCTCCTCCCACACTAAATGAGGCAATTTGACAATACAGTATTTCTGAAATAAGTGTGACTTGATGCTACATATAACTCCTTGTATTTTATTTGCTTTTACCGTTCTTTATATTTAAGATATGTTTATTTTAGACAGCATATATTTGAGATTTTATTTTAGTTCATGTTGATAATCAGCCTTTTAATTAAAGCATTTACACTATTTACATTTAATAAATTTTTCTTTTTTCTTTTTCTTTTTGAATTGGGGTCTCATTCTGTCTCCTAGGCTGGAGGAAGGTGGCACAATCACAGCTCACTGCAGTCTAGACTTCCTGGGCTCAGGTGATCCTTCTGTTTCAACCTCCTGAGAAACTGGAACTATAGACGTGCACCACCATGCTTGGCTAATTAATACACACACACACACACACACACAGACACACATATTATATGTATAATATGATATATATTATTACTATTATCATTTTTTTTTTAGAGACTAGGTTTCACTGTGCTGCCCAGGCTGGTCTTGAACTCCTGGACTCAATCAGTTCTCTTTCCTCAGCCCCCCATAGTGCTGGGATTACAGGTGTGAGCCACCATACTTGGCTGATTTCAACTTTTCAAGAAATTGTAGGATCACAGAAAAATTGAGCAGAAAGTACAGACAGTTTGCATATAACTACTGTCCCCACAACAGACAGCCTCCTCTGCTAATCCTGCACCAGAGTAGTATATTTGTTGCAATCAATGAGCAAACACTGACACATTATCACTATAAATCCTTAGTTGATACTAGGGCTCACTCTTTGTAAGGTACAGTTCTATGGATTTTGTCAAATGCATAATGACATGTATTCATCATTGCAGTATCATACAGAATAGTTTCTAAAAATTATCTGTGCTCAACCTACTCATCCCTCTCTCTTCTCAAACCCCTGACAGCTAATGATCTTTTTACTATCTCTGTAGTTTTGTCTCCTCATCAATGTCATGTCATTGAAATCATAATGAATACAGGATTTTTAGATTGTCTTTCTTTCACAGCACCATTAGGGTGTTTACATTTAATAGAATTATTGCTGTGGTGGGATGCAAGTCTACTGTTGTGCTGCTCAGTTTTAATTTTTCTCAGGTATACTTTTTTTTTTTTCATTTCCTAGCCATACTTTGAATTAATTGATTACTTTTGGATATTTTTTTTTCTATAGTGTATTTCCAATTATTCTTCTTTATTTTATATTTAATGGTTCTTCTGGTATATGAATATGCATCCATGACACTCATTTACCACCACTAATATACAATGGTATACAAGGGGGGGAACCAAAACAACTCAGAATTTATTTTTTTTAAATTGTGCATTTATTCTTACATGTCTAAACTTTAGTCACCTTCAAAGTGCTCATTGCATGATGCAATACACCTATCAAGATGCTTTCTCCACTGCTTAAAACAATTTTTGAAACCAATTTTGATGTCTTTTAGTGCTTCTGTTGTTTTTTGTCTGGCCTCTTTCACATCAGCAAAACATTTCCTTTTGAGGATATTTTTCATCCAGGGAAACAAACAAAATAGTGTTGCGCAGGGTGATATCAGGTGAATAGGAAGGAGTCGTGTTGTTTTTGGTCAAAAGCTGCTGAACACTCCGCATGGTGTGGGCAGGTATGCCTCAGAAATCACCCATCATGAAATGGGCTAATGGGTTGAAAGAATCTCTAAAAAAAAATCCACTTAAGCCGAATGCGGTCGCTCAATGTTAGCTGATACACTGATGCCATGGGTTCCTAAAACAGTTACCTAGCAGGGAAACCAGTGCTGTCAGGGGCCTGCCCTCCAAAAGATAATTCTGGATTTTTGGGGGTTCCTCCTCATACTTCTATTTGCTCTACTTTTTCTTTTTTTCATTACTGACATTCATATAATTTGTACCTACATTATAAATCCCATGATACATTGTAATTATATTGCTTTAAAAAGTCAATTATTAAAAAGTCAGTTATTTTAAACAAATTTTTAATAATAAAAATATGTTCAATTTACCCACTATTTACAATATTTTTCTGTTATTTGCTGTAATATTTTTGTTATAACATTTTTTGGAAAGCAGTTCTGCTGATGATAAATCCTGTCAGTTATCGGTTTCTCTCAAAATACCTTTGCCTCCATTCCTGAGGGGTATTTTTGCTGGATATAGAATTCTATATGACATTTTCTTCCACACTTTAGAGATATTGTGTTCTATTTTTCATTGCTTTCTATCTGTATTCTAATTGTATTCTATCTTTTATTATTTCTGTTAAGTCTTCATGAATGTTATTTCTGTTTTTCTATGTATTATATGATTTTTTCTCTTTTTAAAGATTTCTTCTTTATTACTGGCTGTCAATAGTTTTATTTTAATGTACCTGATTTGATTTTTTGGTGTATCTATGCTACTTGTGGTGTGTTTAACCTCCCAAACCTACATATTTATAGTTTTTTAAATCAAATTTGTAAATTTTTTAGCTAAAGTTTATTCAAATGTTTTTCTGTCTCCCTTTTCTTTCTATTTTTTCTGAGTTGGAGTCTCACTCTGTCGTCCAGACTGGAGTGCAGTGTCTGCTCCTGGCCACCACAGCCTCTACCTGCTGGGCTCCAGCGATCCATCCGCCTCAGCCTTCTGAGTAGCCGGAATTACAGGCATGCGCTACCACACCCAGCTGATTTTTTGATTTATTGTAGAGATGAGGTCTCGCTGCCCAGGCAGATCTCGAACCCATGGGCTCAGGCAATCCACTCACCTCAGCCTCCCAAAGGCGCGGGATTACAGGCTGAGCCACCGAGCCCAGCTTCTGTCTCCCTTTTCTTAACATAATTGTATATATTTATACAGTTTGATTTTTCCCACAGGTCACTGAATTTCTGTTTATTTCCATTTTTATCTTATGGTTCCTTTGATTCAGTTTGGTAGTTTAAATTATTATGTCTCAAGATTATTGATTTCCCCCCTGCTATTTCTAACTGGCTATTAATATTCTGCAGTTAATTTTAAATGTCTGATTTTTCAGTTTCAAGATACAACCTATTTTTTAAAATATCTTTTATGTCTCTCATTTTTATTAGTTGAATCATTGAAGATATTTGATTTTTAAAAATACTTTTCTGTAAATTATATTGTTTCTATTATTTCTGGTCCTATTTCTATTAACTGATTTTTTTCCTAGTTGTAAGCCACTTTATTTCTTCTTTGCATGTCTAATTTTTTTTATTATAAAAATGTGGGGGAGCCAGGCTCAGTGGCTCGGCCTGTAATCCTGCGCCTTTGGGAGGCTGAGGTGAGTGATTGCCTGAGCCCGCGGGTTTGAGACCCGCCTGGGCAATTTGGCGAGACCTCATCTCTACAATAAAATCAAAATGAGCCGGTTGTGGTAGCGTGCGCCTGTAGTTCCAGCTACTTGAAAGGCTGAGGCAAAAAGATCGCCGGAGCCCAGCGGGTAGAGGCTGCGGTGGCCAGAAGTGGCCACTGCATTCCAGTCTGGGTGACAGAGTGAGACTCCATCTCAAAAAAAAAAAAATGATGGGGGTACAATTCAGGGTTAGGTATACAAACATTGATTATGCAGGTATCCTTGTTGATGAGGTGTGCCCCTCCCTCCCCTGGCAGTTTCCCACTACCACCAACCCTTTTCTTATATGCTACTTGTGGTTTGTTTAACCTCTCAAACCTACATATTTATAGTTTTTTAAATCAAATTTGTAAAATTTTTAGCTAAAGTTTATTCAAATGCTTTTCTGCCTCCTTTTCTTAACATAATTGTATATTTTTTATCCAAGTATTATAATAATTGTTCAAGTTTCCCTTATGAGTGAAAGCATATGGTACTTTGTTCTTTGTTGCTGTGATACATCACTGAGTATGATAGACTCTAAATCCATCCAAGTTGCTGTAAAGTCCATATGTTTGTCCTTCCTTATGGCTGTATAATATTCCATTGTGTATATGTACCACATTTTTTTTATCCAGTCTAGCTTCAGTGGGCAGCTTGGTTGGTTCCATGTTTTTGCTATTGTGGACAGAACTGCAGCAAACATGTGTGCAGGTATCGTTTTTGGAGAATGAGTTTAGTTCCTCTGGGTATATTACCAATAGGGAGATTGCTGGGTCATATAGAAGGTCAATTTCTAGTTCTTTCAGAAATTGCCACACTGTCTTGCACCAGTTTTCATTCCCACCAGCAGTGTAGAAGCGTTTCTTTTTCTCTGCATCCTTGCCAGCATCTGTTGTTTGTTTTATTAATGATGTTCATACCTACTGGCATTAGGTGGTATCTCAATGAGGTTCTGACTTGCATTTCTCTAATGATTAGTGAGGCTGAGCACTTTTTCATGTGTCTGTTGGCTGCCCTTGCATCTTGTTTTAAGAAGTGTCTATTCATGTATTTTGCCCACTTTTTTTTTTTTTTAGTTGGAGTCTCACTCTGTCACCCAGACTGGAGTGCAGTGGCTGC
>NW_007054582.1:23988-24664 GCF_000164805.1 Carlito syrichta | reverse complement strand
ACTCACTTCAGCCTCCCAAAGGTGCGGGATTACAGGCTGAGCCACCGAGCCCGGCTTTTGCCCACTTTTTAATGGGGCTGTTTGTTTTTTCCCTTTTGGCATGTTTGAGTTCATTGTAGATCCTAGATGTTAGGCCTTTGTCAGATATACAGTTGGCAATTTTTTTTTTTTCCCATTCTATGGCTGTTTTTCTGCTCTCTTGATGGTTTCTTTTGTGTTCCAGAAGCTCGTTAGTTTGATGAGATCCCACTTGTCTATCTTATTTCTCATGGTACGGGCACTTAGGGTTCTGATCAGGAATTGCTTGCCAGTTCCAATTTCCATAAGGGTGTCTCCTGCATTTTCTAATATTCTTATAGTTTGAGGCTTTATGTTTAGGTCTTTGATCCATTTAGAGTTAATTTTTGTGAATGGTGATAGGTAGGGATCCTGTTTCAATCTTCTTCATGTGGTCAGCCAGTTTTCCCAGCACCATTTACTGAATAGATTCTCCTCTCCCCAGTGGTTGTTGTTGGAGGCTTTGTCAAAGATGAGCTGGAGCCGGGCTAGGTGGCTCAGCCTGTAATGTCTCGCCTTGGGAGGCTGAGGTGAGTGAATTGCCTGAGCCCGTGGGTTCGAGACCCGCCTGGGCAACTTGGTGAGACCTCATCTCTACCATAAATAAAAAAATTAGCTG
>NW_007054582.1:15859-23594 GCF_000164805.1 Carlito syrichta | reverse complement strand
GTTTTGGCTATTCGTGGTTGTTTATGTTTCCATAAGAATTTCTGTATTGTCCTTTCCAGGTCTGAGAAGAATGATGTTGGTAACTTGATGGGTAATGCATTGAATTGGTAGATTGCATTTGGTAGGATGGACATTTTAACATTGTTGATTCTTCCTATCACATGTCTAATTTTTAAAAAATTTGTGTTAAACATTGACAATTACCTTGTGCCTCTTTTTATTTTGTTGTTTTCCCTTAAAGAGTTTTAAAGTTTATTTATCAGGATATCAATTTACTTGTGAATCAAACAGCTGGATCCCTTTGAAGATGTTTGTAAATTCTTGTTGATATGAGTTTACAATAATTTTTGCTCTAAAATTAGTTTTGCCCTAATACTTATGCCTAAACTTTTTGGCTGCCTCTGCTGTGTACGTGGAACCTCACCATAGTGTCCCTCCTCATGGTATCTTGGCTACCAAATTGCAGGTGCTTTGCAAATCCCAATCTCAGACTTCTCAACTCAGTGAGACTGCTGTGCTCTGCTTGGGCTGCCCTCCATGCACTATTATTCAGAGAATCTTTCCAGATACAAAGGCAGGAGCACGATGAAGAATACCTCATTTGTTTTTCTTCTCTCTGACGTGATAGTCATAGCACTGTCTCTTGCTCAGCATACAAAAGCAGTTGTTTTACCCATGTGTTATGCTATCTGATTATTACAGCAAGGTATCAGTCTGGTATTAGTTGCACATGGCCAGAAGCTGAAGTGATAGTGCTTTGAAACATTTCTTTTTATGCCTCTCTATTTTGGTGATGTTTTTGTTATATGTTAATTTCTGCTACTAAGCTATATAGAACACAAAAGCACACATGTTTGCGCATCACAAATTGTCCTTCTAACTCCCTCCTCTCTTCAAAACATTTTAAGCTACTGATTATAATGCCCTACATTTGGGTGATATTTCAGGTTTGAAAATGCATTCATATGGTTTAGCTCATTGTATTATTTTTAAAACTGTGTGTAAATAAAATATTTATTTTTCAAAATTTAAACAGATGTATTAGGTGAATTTCCAAAAGTTAAAGTACTAGTTGTTCATGTCCCTGGCTAAAACTTAGCTAAGGTCACATTTATTTTGGATGTTGCATGTACCAGTAGCAACAGAAAGCAATACAACTGCACTGTGATCTCATTAGGTTGTTTGTAATACTCATAGAGTCACATTGTACCTTTTTCACCACTCCCACCAACATATACTGGGAAAATAGAGCTGAATGACTGATATAAAAAACTAACCTTCTTCATAAATCACTTTTTATTTTTGCACCACTGTTGCAGAAGGATATTATTAACTTTTACAAAATAGGTAAGAGTAGCTGAACAACATGATTAGTCAATAATAGCACTCAGCCTGGTATATAAATCTTTATGAGCATACAGGTAGAAATTCATTAGTCGCATTACACTCCTTCATATTGTTACCCATAAAAAAAGACAATAAAGGTACTTGGGGAAAACTTTAACGCTATTCTTATAACCTTTTTGCCTCTCCTGTAACTCAGTCTTAATATACTACAGGTTTTCAGATCCCTTTCGGAAAAAGAGGTTTAATAGACATTGCTGCTTAAGGAAAAATAAAGCACTGAATTTCAGACTTTAATGTCAATCATCATTTTGGAGACAAAATAAAAAAAGGAACTGATAATAGAGCAAATTGAAAATATTCAATTATAAATCAGAAATGAAACGATAGGTTAGTCAGAACTCAATCTCTTTAAGCAAAAAATCTTTAATATTACTATGCAAAATTACATGGAATTAGCATTTTCTTGGCTGCTAAGGAGAGGGATAAAGTGAGACATTACTAAAGAGGCAGAAGATACAGTCATCTTAAGACACTTACTAAAAGGATGGAACCTGAGACACTTAGAATAAACTTAGTTCATATTTTGCCTCAGCATAACCATTTTTGCTTAGACTGATATGGTGTGAATCAGCCACAGGTTAGACACAGATGGATAAATTTCCAATAGGCAGGTTTTAGGATGTGTTCAGACATTTTACTGCAGGCCAAGGTGGCAACCTAACCCACCCCCTAGGCAAATCTCCATCAAATGCAATACAGGGACAACCCAACCTTTCAATTTATGGTTTAGCATAATAATCTCTAAGAAACTTTTAGTTCCTTGTTGAAGGTGGAAGGTCAAAGATCACCCTTTAGCTGACTGAAGCCACAGAAATGATAATAGACCAACTTTTTGCTAAGGAGTTTGTGGACTGCAAACATCTGACAGGTCTCTTGTAAGAAAAACCCCTCCCCTTTACTCCTCCCATCTAGCGCACTGCCTGAGGGCATGAGATGCTAATGTCTGGCTGCCAAGATCTAAGACTCATGGGGCTACAATCAACATCAAAGACCCACAGTCCTTGACATTCTTTTTAGCCCAGACCTCTCCAGGCCCAATATCCCCTTACTCCAAAGGCCCTTAAATATACCCAGTTCTTGGCCCCTCAATGCCACACTTGCCTCTGAGTGTCAGCCCCCTTTCCAATATGTGAAAGGTGAATAATAAACTTTACTTCCTTCTACTTCTTACTTGGTTGCAATTTTGCGTTATTCCTATGGCACTGGCACTGGCACCAGCTCTGGCACCAGCTCACCATGCTTCAGTTTACCCTTTCACACACATTCCCTTTAAAACTATGCTTCTCTCAGGTAAACATCACAGAAACAATGCAAGATAATATATACTTGATTGTTACTGTGGCATATACAACATAATTAATAAAATTCAGAAGATTGAGAGATGAGAATCTCTTTTTTAAAAAACTATCTTTATAGAATTAAGTTTTGGATTGGAACTTAATTTATAAAACAGGAAAATTTGATGGACATAGGAAAAGAGAACCTGTAGTTGATAGGTAAAGAAAAACAAGCAGAAACCAGACTCTGCCACTTATTAACTAGGTGATCATGGGGAAATTAAGTCTCAGTTCCTTCATGGGGAAATTTAGTATCATGACTAATGGCTTAGTATCATGACTGAATCATCTTGAATACCCAGTACCTATGAGTTGGTATAGTTATTAAGGAGTAAGATTGTGAAGCTTTTAGCAAATACTAAATCATATGCTCTCCAATAATTATTTTATCATATTATTTGCAATCTGTATCTGTACAACTCTTAAGATGCGTTATTATTACTATTTTATAAATAAGAAAACAGGCACACAGCAATTAAACAGTTTCTTTCATATAACAGCTATTAATTGGCTAAGTATGCACTATTACTCAGACAAGTCTGATTCAAATGTTACTTTCACTATGCAGCATTGCCTTTATAAAAGTCTTTTTTTATGCTATTATTTGTATGAAATGTTTCTAGAGTTCTGCAAGTACATTCACTTCATGCAAAAATAACATTTCAATGTATATTTACTAAATATATATTCTATGTTTGTGGACATTTTGATAGGTTCTGTAGATTAAGAGATAAAAGATCTTTGCCTTCAAGCTATCCAAACATCAGTGGGGAAGGTAAATAAACAGACAGGTGTAATATCGTGTGATAAGTATCCTATCAGAAGATGTTATCAAATGCAATGGAATCTCAGAGAAGGAACAATTAGACCAGAATGAATGTGTGCCAGGGAAACTTTCCTAGGATAGATAACATAGGGCTGAGTCTGCAAAGTCTAGTAAAAGATAGTTGAGTAAAAAGGGGATGGAAGCCGGGCTCGGTGGCTCAGCCTGTAATCCCGCGCCTTTGGGAGGCTGAGGTGAGTGGATGGCCTGAGCCCGCAAGTTCGAGACCCGCCTGGGCAGCGAGATCTCATCCCGACAATAAATCAAAAAATCAGCGGGGCGTGGTAGCACGTGCCTGTAATTCCGGCTACTCGGAAGGCTGAGGCGGAAGGATCGCCGGAGCCCAGCAGGCGAGGCTGCGGTGGCCGGGAGCGGCCACTGCACTCCAGTCTGGGCGACAGAGTGAGACTCCAACTCAAAAAAAAGAGGGATGGAGTGAAGGAGTGAAGGCACACTTTCCAGTTTGAAAAAAGCAATATGTGCACAGGCATAATTAGAAAGTGTGACACAAACTAGGAATCTAGTGGTAGTTTATGGCTTTAGTGTAGAAAGGGGATGTTGGTGGGGGAATGGCAAGAACTAAATCTTTGCATGTAGACATTGTAGATCTTAAAGGGCTTTCTATGCTGTCCTGAGAGTTTTGGATTCTATTCTAAAGGCAACGAGTATAACTAAACAATTTCAAGCAAAAAAGGTGACATGATTAGATTGACATTTTATAAGAAACCATTCTAGCAGAAGAGATGAATTTGAATTAAAAGGGGCTGGACCTGGAAACAAGGAAATGAGGTAGGAGGTATTTTAATTAATCTTGGCAAGAGCTGATTAACATTTAAATTAAGGCAGGAGAAGCAAAGATGAAATAAAGGAAATATATACACAAAATATGTCAAGCTCTTTCTTATCCCATAGTATCTGCATTTCCTGTTTTCTCTGACTAGTCCACCATTTTCTGAAATATTTTTATGGCTGACTTATACTTAGTATTCAAGCTCTAGATCAAAGTCACTTCCCCAGAGTATTTCCCTAACAATCTCATATGATGTCAACCCTTTACTCTCTTTCCTCTAATCACTTCCCCCTTCACAATTTATTCTCCCTTCTATTAACTAAAGGGTAGCCTTTTATCATTATCTGAAATGACATTAGATATTTGTTGATTGCTGCCTTCTCCAGTTTGGTTTGCCAGTATTGTATCTAGAATAGTCCCCAGTGCAGCAAAGGTACTCAAAAATCCATTACAGAGATTCAACAAAGTAGGTTTCTTAAATGGACAGTTGACTGTCATCTCAAAGTTGAATTATCTAATATGTTACATACAGATCTAGAGTTCACAATAGAGGTCTGGTCTGAAGACACTTATTTGAAACTAATTAACACACAATGAATTAAAAACTCATGTATCAATTAAGGTGACCAGCTTTACCTATGAGAATATACAAATATAATTAGCACAAACAGTAAGATTTTTACAGTCCTTTGCATAAAAAGTTGAGAAGTAGCTAGATACAGGGTTTGCTAATTCATCTTATAATAAAGTCAGGGGTCTGGATCAACATCTTTGTGATTGACAGATAGTCTTCAAAGATTTATTCCTTTAATTCCTTCCCTTCCATGTGTGCACATAATTGCTGTTCCTCACGTCAAACAGCGTCATCTATTTCTTTCTCTTGGATAAGTGTTTGTATTTTTGAAAACATAGAGAATGCACCATTAATATTTACGCACATTATTATATGTATATTTTGCCTCAGTAAGAAAAAATAAATATTCATTTCTGGTTAGTAATAGGTATGTTGAGGTATTTAGAAGGAAGTTTACTTAAAATGCAGTTTATTTAAAAATGCATCAAAAAATAAAATGAATATTTAGAGGAATGATTAGATGTCTATGTGCTAAGGCAAGATAATAACACATTAATGGTAGAATGTAGATGATGAGAAAATAGATGCCCAATGTAGAATTCTTTAAGCTTTACTGTAAGTTTGTTATTTTTATAATAAAATATTAGAGAAAATAACTCAAGACCCAGTGGCTTAGGTACACACATACTCAATTTTATAAGATTATTCTGAGCCGGGCTCGGTGGCTCAGCCTGTAATCTCACGCCTTTGGGAGGCTGAGGCGAGTGGATTGCCTGAGCCTGCGGATTCAAGACCCGCCTGGGCAGCAAGACCTCATCTCTACAATAAATTAAAAAATCAGCCGGGCGTGGTAGCGCATGCCTGTAATTCCGGCTATTTGGAAGGCTGAGGCGAAAGGATCGCCAGAGCCCAGCAGGTCAAGGCTGCGGTGGCCGGGCCAGTCTGGGCGACAGAGTGAGACTCCAACTCAAAAAAAAAAAAAAGATTATTCTGAATAAAATATGGACCTAGTAAAGGACCCAGCATCATCTTTTAAAATTCTGGAAACAATAATTATACCACGCTTACATTGAGGATCTTCTAAATGTTGAGATATCAGTCTTGTATGTAGTACATAAAATTGTAGCATAAATGAGGTATAGATCTTGGCCTTGAGTGGCTTACAGTTTAGTATATCTTTAATAACAATTAAATGTCATAGTTCCTTGGATATAGGTATGGACAGGTTACTATGGTAACAAAGAGAGTAACATATAACAAAAGTAATGAGTTTACTTTAGGGCTGAGGTTGAAGAATAAAGAAAAATTAAACCAAATAAAGAGAAAAGGAGGTAATTAGGAAGGAAAAATCACATCAGAGGATCAGTACATGTGAGAGTATGGGTTAGATAACTGCAAAATATTGAATGTGATTGGGACATAAGAAGATTTAGGATGAGTGCTTAGAGATGGAATTTGAAGAGTAGGAAATGATTATCTTGTTAAGGACCAATGGACAAAAAATGGCATCTAGATTTCAGAGTTTGATGGTTGCCAATTAAATGATGCGGCAAGGTAGATGAACTCTTTCTTTAATCATATCTAAGGAAAAGCCTTACATATAAGGAAGGAGAAAGAATTAAAAAGTAGATGAATGCTTTCCATACATAAAGTTTATGTTCATGAATTTCAAGGCAATGGAGTTGGTTGTGCCATAAGCATAAGGTATCACTGATGCATGTATGATAATCCATTCATAAAATGTTAGCCTGAGCAACATTAGCAAATTGAGATTGTGTTTTTGAAGCCTTACAGATCCCAAACCTTACCTCTGAAGAAGAAATATTTGTTACGTTACCTCTCTGTCAGATTTGCAGAGATAAGCAACTGGATGTTTAATAATATTCTCGTGATTCATAGATGATCAACTTTAATTAAATCAAAGCAAAAAGAAAACATTTAACCCTAAGATTATAGGGAAATTTTATTCTCCCTTCATCCATTCTAATTTTGAACATCAAAGTTCAAAATGAGACAAGCTTTGAAATCCATGTTTTATTTTTTTTTGTTGGTGTTGCTGGCATTATGCAAGCACTAAACTACCAGTAAATAGGCTTCAAATGCAAATAGGCATTTGAAAGAGTGCCCCATAAACTAGGACTTTATGTATTTGAAAAACATGAATAAAATCAAACAAATAAGTTTTATGTTCATAGAATTTAAGCATCTTTTTAATGTTTAGAGAAAAAAATGAGGCAATTTTGGCTACATCTGTTCTTCTTCTCTGCCACAAGGCTATTACTTCTTTAATGTAAGAATAAAAAACATTCTGAAAAATATGTGTGTGGCTATGTTTGCTGTCTATTTAAAAGGAAATTGCTCAATTCATCAAGATATTTTTCTTAGGAGAATTGTGTGGAAGGGAGAGTCCAGGTCTTTGTTTTTGAGAGAGACCAACATGTATTGGAAATGAACACTTACTTTTTGAGTTATCTCTTTGAAAGGAAGTTTTGGCCACTGCCTTAGAGCACGCTTTAAGACAAGGGAAGGCTGAGGAAAAGTCACTTGTCTGCTCATGTCCAAATATAATCTCACCAGGGTGAAAAGGTTTGACTTTTGTCCCTTTGCAAATGCTCTTCTTATTTTCCTCTTCTTTTTTTTTTTTTTTTTTTTTTTTTTTGAGCTTGCGTCTCACTCTGTCGCCCAGACTGGAGTGCAGTGGCTGCCCCCGGCCACCGCAGCCTCGACCTGCTGGGCTCCGGCGATCCTTCCGCCTTAGTCTTCCAAGTAGCTGGAACTACCGCGTGCACTACCACGTCCAGCTA
>NW_007054582.1:1830-15393 GCF_000164805.1 Carlito syrichta | reverse complement strand
CCGGGAGCGGCCGCTGCACTCCAGTCTGGGCAACAGAGTGAGACTCCAACTCAAAAAAATAAAAAATAAAATAAAAAAGCTTTGTTACCCCTACATCACTACCATTTCAGTCACGAAGTTCTATTGTGAAAGTGACCTTAAAGTGACCTACTCTCCTTTTCCGCATTTCTATGTACATAGTTACAAACTTCCATTCTGAAATGAAACCTCCAAATAAATATACTAAGAAGACCAAAGTGTGGAGCATGTTTACAACCATTATACCATTTTATTTTCCAACATCTGGAAATCTCAAATGAATTCAACATTCTTCCTAAAATGTGCAATCGAGAACTTGAAACCCAACATTCAATAAGATATCAACTTTAAATGTCTACCTAAAAATTGCAAAATAGGCCTAAACTATCTTGCAATGTCACAACGTAAGAAAGTGAAAAAAACAATAAAGGATAACAGCCTGTCAAAAGGTGACAGGAACCAACTTGGAAGAGTCCCCAATGACCAAAACAGGAACAATTCTAGAAAGAAAATAAATACTGATAGTGTTTGATTAATACTCAAAGCATAAAGTACTCATTAATCCATACCGATAAAAGTAAAGGAAGTAAATGACTGAATAGATCAATGAATGGAGAAAAAAATAAAACTCTTCCTTATAGTAGAATTCCAAGGAAGAAATATGAGAAATAGAAAATCACCATTAGAACACCAGAATATTAATTGTTGCAAGAAAGCCCCACTGATGAATGCTAAAGTTAATGAGTAGAAGTTTAAGGTGAAAAACTGCTTAGCTTCAGTGTATCTCCTACAAAATATTTATTAGTTGCAACGAGATAAAAATATTTTTATAGTGTAGTAAACGTAAAGATAACACCTTAATCAAGTGATCATCTTATTTAGTAATAAGACATATCAGTAACAGGTGCCTATACTGTGATGTGCAAATTAAGCACATCACAGTAATGGCACATTGTGTTTGTAAAATTTCCCCGGAAAATCTATAATCTCAATTTAATCATAAAAAAAAAAAAATCAGACAAACCCAAATTGAAGGACATTCTATAAAATACTTGAGCACTAAACTAAACTAAAGTTGTCAAGGAATGAAAGAAAGACAAGGAAAGGCTGAGGAAAAGTCTCATATTGGAGAAAATTATGGAGACATAAAACTAATTGCAATGTAAAATCCCAAATTGGATCCTGGATTAGAATATAAACACTATTCTAAAAACTGGAAAAATCTGAATAAAGTACATTGTGTATTTATTATATATCAACACTGATTTCCTAGTTTTGTCAATTCTCTGCACGTTTAACTTGTTTTTACTGTGAATCTAAAGCGGCTTTTTAAAAAAAGTCTAGTAATACAAAAACAATTGTAATCACTATTGCTTTAGACGACTATTTGAACCAAATGAACTGAGTCTGAGTCTGTTATTCAATATATTTGCTATTATTCTTAGTATGCAAAATTATGAAAATTTTAAATTATGCAACTGCATTTTGTATTATAAATATGTCATAAATGTAAATATATTTTATTTCTAATAGCATAGCATATTTATATGATATTTTATAAATATCACATTCAGATTTTGAAGGTGGGTGCCCTCAGAAGGTTCTTTTCAGGAGACAGGACTAATACATATTGTGTAAGCCGTTGCATTCATGAAGCTCGTAGAGATTTACTATGTCTTCTCCTAGACTGTGTCATTTGATAGTCATGACTACAAGTGAACTGCTGCACCACTTTTTTTTTTTTTTTGAGTTGGAGTCTCACTCTGTCGCCCAGGCTGGAGGGCAGTGGCATGCTCTGGACCACCGCAGCCTCGACCTGATGGGCTCCGGTGATCCTTCCACCTCAGCCTTCCAAGTAGCTGGAACCACAGGCGCCACTACTATGCCCGGCTAATTTTTTGATTTATTGTTGAGATGAGGTCTTGCCAAGTTGCCCTGGTGGGTCTCGAACTCGTGGGCTCAGGCAATTCACTCACCTCGGCCTCCCAAAGGGCTGGGATTACAGGCTGAGCCACCAAGCCCGGCTTCTGCACCACATTTTAAAAATACAGAGCAGTGATATTGTAAGAGGAGCATGATATAATAAACTGTGGCAGAGAATGATCTATTGAATAACTGCGTTGACTGGAGATCGTGATGGATCACCTAAATATGTCCCTTCAGGGTAGTCTCTATGTTTGTAACCCAAGAGAGACTTAAGAAGAAACACTAATCCCAGCACTTTGGGGAGACGAGGCAAGTGAATTGCCTCAGTTCGCGGGTTCAAGACCAGCCCGTGCAAATTGGCGAGACCTCATCTCTACAATAAATAGAAAAATAGCCGGGTGTGGTAGTGCGCACCTGTAGTTTCAGCTACTTGGAAGGCTGAGGCAGAAGAATTGCGGGTGCCAAGCAGGTCGACGCTGGGGTGGCCGTGTGCGTGTCACTGCACTCCAGCCTGGTTGATGGAGTGAGACTACCACTCAAAAAAAAAAAAAAAAAAAAGGAAAGAAAGAAAAGATAAAGAAAAGAAAAAACCCTGCCGGGGAGAAATTTCATGCTTTGGCTAACACAGAAAGAGCAAACCTCCTCATGATTAAAATACACACTACAAATTGGAGATTTGGAAAAGACTTAAAGTGAGATCCAATTTCCCAATCAAGAACAAACTTTTTTAAAAAAATCCCCTTTATCGTATTGCTAATGGACAGTCACTGAACTTTGGTCAGAACATTTCCACCTATGACTACCTCTTTGCTCTGTTGGATAGTTCAGTCCATTTTTAACATGTTTAGCCACTGATCCAAAATGCGACTTCCCATTAATATTATCCACTGTTTACATTTTCCTTTCTGGAGGTCTATAGTATGTTCAATTAATATTCCATGTTCAGCTTTTAAAGAGATGAAGACTGCTATTTGTTTCCTCATTTCCATATGTTGCTATAATGAATTTTCTCCAGATTCTTCAACCATACCCGATGTGGTGTGGTTTCTAAACTTTTATGCCCTCTCTAAAACTCTCAAAAGCTTGCAAAACTTTTGGCAAAATGTGGCAGCGGGAAACAAATCTTAAATTCCATCTGCCCATTTTTTTAATGTATCTGATGGCTGCTGCTTTTGAGAAGTGCCTATTCGTGTCTTTAGTCCACTTTTTGATGGGGATGTTTGTTTGTTTGTTTTTCCTTTTGGCATGTTTGAGTTCCTTATATATCCTAGAAGTTAGTCTGTGTTCGATATACAGTTGGTAAATATTTTTCCCCATTCTGTGGACTGTCTCCCCACTCTGTCGATGGTTTCTTTTGCTTTGCTTAATGGTTTCTTTTGCTTTGACAGATTCCCTTGGGTTTTCCAAGGGATTTTTTTTTTAACAAAAGAAGTGTGATGCCTCCTGCTTTCTTTCTTTTGACTATTTGTGGTTATATTTGTTTCCATATGAATTTCTGCATTGTCATTTCCAGATCTGAGATGAAAGATGGTGATAATTTAATTGGTATTGCACTGAATCTTTAGATTGCCTTGGTAGAATGAACTTAACAATGTTAGTTCTTCAAATCCATGAGCATGGAATATTTTTCCATTTGTTTGTGTCTTCTTTGATTCATTCAAGCATTGTTTTGTCATTTTCATTGTAAAGGTCTTTCACTTCTCTGGTCGTGAAGATACCAAGGTATTTCTTTTTGGGGGGGAGGCTATTGTGAATGGGATTGTGCTTTTTATTTGGTTCTCTGCGGGTTTGCTGTTGGCGTGTAAAAATGCAACTGCCTTTTGCATGTTGATTTTATACGCTGAGACTTTGCCCAGGTCTTTTATCAGTACAAGGAGGTTTTTGACAGTTTCTCTTGGATTTTCCAGGTATAGGATCATATTGTGCACAAAAAGAAATAGCTTCACCTCCTCTTTAGGGTACCCCTGGTAGCCTTCTCTTGTCTGATTGCTCTAGTTAAGACTTTCAGCACTGTGTTGAACCAGAGGGGTGAGAGTGGGCAGCCTTGTCTTGTTCTGTTTTTCAGGAGAAATGTTTTCAATTTCTGTTCATTATTAATATGTTGTCTGTGGGTTTATTGTAGATGGCCCTTACTATTTTGATGTATGTTCCCTCTATGTCTAGGTACTCAAGGGTCTTTTTAAATCAAGAATTGATGCTGGATTTTGTCAAAATCCTTTTCTGTGTCTAATTATACAATCATGTGGTTCTTGTTTTTACATCTGTTGAGGAATTTAATTACATTTATGGTCTTGTGGATGTTAGACCAGCCTTTCATCCCATAGATGAAGCCTTTTTGGTCATGGTGAATAATTTTTTAGATATTCTGTTGGATCAGATTTGCTAGAATCTTGTTGAGAATTTTGCATCTAGGTTCATCAGGGATATTGGCCTATAGTTTTCTTTCTTTGTTGGGTCTTTGCCTGGTTTGGGGATCAGTGTGATGTTCGCTTCACAGAATGATTTGGGGAGAGTTATGCCTTTCTTGATTGCCTGAAACACTTTCAGTAGGATTGGTATCAGCTCCTCCTTGTATGTTTTGTGGGATTACACCGGAAAGCTGTCAGGTCCAGGGCTTTTTTTGTGTAGGTAGTTTTCTTATGATGGAGTCAGTTTCTCCTGATGTTATTGTTCTATTTAGGGTCTCTATTGCTTCTCGTTTGGGAGGTTGTGTGATGGCAGAAAATCCTCCATTTTGTTTAGGTTTCTAAATTTGTTTTCACAGAGGTGTGTATAGCAATCTCTGATAATCTTTTGTATTTCTTTGTGGTCAGCTGTGACTTGAGCTTTTGTATTCTGACTGTGTTTATTTGGGCTTTTTGTCTCTATTTCTTGGTCAATCTATGTAGGGGGGACTATCAATCTTGTTTTTCCTTTCAAAGGACTCGCTTTTTTCTTCATTGATTTTTTTCTGTGATATTTTTGTCTTCTATGCCCCATATTAGGACTTTTCCTTTGGTTATCTGGATTCTTCTGCTAAGGTTAGGCTGTTGATAGTCTTACCTTTTCAGCTCTCTTAGGTGATTTGCAAGGCTGTTGACTTGTGACCTTTCCATTTTCTTGATGTGTGCTTTTAGAGATATAAATTCCCCTCTTAGAACTGATTTTATGGCATCCCAGAGGTTTTGGTAAGATGTGCCCTTGTTTTCATTTGTTTCTAAGAATCTTTTATTTCTGTTTTGTTTCCTATCTTGACTCAGGAGTTGTTTATCATTGTGCTTTTTAGTGTCCACATCTTTGCGTGTTTTGGGAGGGATGTTGTTGGTGGCAATATTTATTTTTATCCTGCTCTAGTCTGAAAAGGTGCAAGGTAGTATTTCTCAATACTTTCTTAAGCGTCTCCTGTAGAGTTGGTCTGAAAGCATCATAATCTCTTAGGGACTGGCTGTTTGGGAGGGATTTTAATTCTCCATTGCTGATGAAGCTTAGTTTAGCTGGGTAGGAAATTATTGATTGGAATTGTTTATCTTTGAGGACTTTGAAGATTGGAGGTCAGTCTCTTTTAACTTGTCTTTTTTCTGTAGATAAGTCTGCAACCATTTTAATTGGTCTTCCTTGGTAGGCAGTCTGACTTTTCTCTCTCACTGCCTTCAGGATTTTTTCTTTTATACCTACTTTATGTAAGCAAATTACTATGTGTCTGCGTTGATCTCCTCATTCGATGTTTTGCAGGGGTTTTCTGGATCTTTTACATTTGGGTGATCTTATCTCTGATGAGATGAGGGAAGTTTTCTTGGGTAACTTCATGGAGTGTTTGCTTCAGGGTGTTCTCTGTCTCCCTTTCTGCCTCTGGAATGCCAATCAGGTATAAGTTCCACCTTTTAATATAATCACAAATCTCTTGGAGGATTTGTTCTGTCTTTTTAAGCTTCTTTTCCATGTTTTTAACCATTTGGGTTAGTTCCATATTTCAGCTTTCAAGCTCTGAGACTCTTTCTTCTGCTTGGTTAATTCTTTTTTTCATGCTTGTCAGTTTGTTATTTATTTCATTCATTGTATCTTTATTGCCATCATCTGTGTTATCAACTCTTTCTTTCTTTCTTCTTGCCTTTCATGATTTCTATTCATCATCTCTATCAAGACCTTGATGTCTAGATTTGTGGTCTGAGACCAGTCATTCTGGTAGTTCTTCATTGTTTGAGTTCTGAAGTCTATATTCTCAGACGCTGTCTTTCTAGGGTTCTGGGTGCTAGTTTTTTTGTTGATTCTTATGAGTGAGGTTGTTCTTCTATATCAAAATGTGTTTTTGTTTTTGATGTCTATTTCACAATATTGGGTCACACTGAGCTTGCAATTAACTTTAACTCCAAAACATTTTTCATATGACTGAGTCTTTTATTTATTATAGTTATGCAGTTAACTTTTCTCCTAAATCCATAATCAAAATCTGTCACTACAGACTGTCACTGTTGGATCAATTCCACCACTTTTCCATTGATGTGTAACAAACTATCCCAAAGACAAGTGGACAACAACAATAAACATTTATTATAATAATTTCTGTGATTCAGGAATTTGAAAGCAATTAAGTAGTCAATTATTGCTTAGAATATATTTTTTTAAGTTGTAGTCAAAATGTGGGCCCAATGATTTGAGGCTTGATAGGGACCAGAGAATGATTATTTTAAGATGGCAGGAAGCCGGGCTCGGTGACTCAACCTGTAATCCCAGCATTTTGGGAGGCTGAGGTGAGTGGATTGCCTGAGCCCACGGGTTTGAGACCCACCTGGGCAACTTGGTGAGACCTCATCTTTACAATAAAACCAAAAATTAGCCAGGCATGGTAGCGAGTGCCTGTGGTTCCAGCTACTCGGAAGGCTGAGGCGGAAGGATTGCCGGAGCCTAGCAGGTCGAGGCTGCGGTGGCTGGGAGCGGCCACTGCACTCCAGTCTGGGTGACAGAGTGAGACTCCAACTCAAAAAAAAAAAATAGACGACGGGAGATTTCAATTATTCTCCACTGTTTGCTCCAGTGTCTTCATGACAAGGTAGATAACTTCCCCCAGAGAAAACGATAAAAGAGCAGAACAAAAGTGGCAAGGTTCTTTCTGGTCAAACCTTGGAATCACACCTACCATATTCTGTTTGTCCCACAGCCCAGCCCTTAGGGAGAGGACTGCACAGAGGAGTGAAAAGGAGGAAGCAAGGACCTTTAGGGCCATTTTGGAGGCTGGTTATCATAGTAGTCAATTGAGTTCTTTTTGAATCGATATATGTCATGAAACATATTTGTCACCCTTCTCAGAAGATTGTTCATCAATTTGCAAGTAAGACACAACTTGATCTAACCTAAATCAGTGTTTTTAAGTCTGCACCACTGTAGAGTCCAGGGATATCTAAAGAGGCTTGATGTCCACAAACAAGGGGATACCAGCAATTCCGGCACCAGTGCCCAACTCAATGTGAGTTTGATCACTTTTATCCCTTTCATTTGAAAAGACATTATACAAAAATGCATTTCATTAAAGGACTCTGACGTTACCATTTTGCTTGGAAACCACTTATGTAAACTATTTGAAAAATGTTGAGGTAGAATCAGATCGGGTTACAACATGTAGAAACAAATACAAATGAGTTTCATTCAAATTAATATTTATTTAATCAAGAAACTCCATTTTTTTCTAACAATATTACTAGATCAAATACTCTTTCTGTACATCTTATTCACAGTTATATTGTTAAAGACTTTCCCCTATAGCTATAATATATTTTAATTTTAACAATATTTTGAGGGAATGTGACTTTAAAGTCAATGTTCAAATCCCACATGCACTACTTACCCAACAGTACATTCTTCAGCAAATAACTCTGCTTAGTCTTCAGTTATAATGAGGGTAATAACAATTATTCTATCTAAATAATGCATACATAACTGCTCATCTAATTCTCACAGCAATCATGTAAAGCAATTATAGTTGGTCCATAATACAAGAAACATACTTCTCCACCACCTGTCCCTTTAGGGCAGTGGTCCTTTACCTTTCTGGAATATTTAATTTCTTTCAGAATTTCATAGAAAGTGATGGAAATTTTTCTCCCAAAAATGCATGTATGCAGATACAAAAACACTTGCATGTTATTTTAGAGAATTCATTGGTCATCTGAAATCCCTATCATGGCAAACTCCAGTGTGTGTGTGTGTGTGTGTGTGTGTGTGTGTGTGTGTTTTAGGGTGCTAAAGTGTATTTTTTTGCCATGAATTTTTCTTAGTGAATCCATTCTGTTCATCACCCATTATCATAGTCTCTTGAAAGTCTCACATACTGTTTACTAATCTACTTACTCTTTTAAATATAATTAGAGTACTATTAAATTCTATGCTTTAGCACCCCTCTTTTTCCTTCAATTTTTATCAGTTTATGTGCAGAGGCTCTGCAGGTTCTATTGCAATTCCTTTCAGCATTATTCCAGGTAACTCATTCAGCACTGATGTGCTCTCCTACTGGCACTTCATTCATGCTTGAGTTCTAATTACTTATTCTATTTTTTTGACTTGGAGTCTTGTCCTTGACATAGAAGGAAAAGCAATATAAGATCTGAGAAATTCTTTTTTGATGTTGTTTGTTCACTTTGCAATGTAAATATTCAGTACATTTCTTTCTTTTTAAAATTCCGAACATTGCTAACAATCCAATTTTGGTTTTTGAACATTTTTATAAGTCTCATTCAGAACAGGGGTGAAGAGGGCAGGGTATAATGGAGTTGGGTAGGAGGTTGGTTGCCTTCTCTAGTTCCAAATTCATGTGAGGACTTTGCTAGTTTATAGGGGTCAATTTATTGGCAAAAAACACCAAAATAAGTCACTGTCAATGCCCCAAAAAACCTTGATATTTTGCTTCACATACACAGAGTCTAAATCCTTCAAAGCCATCATCCCATAGGTATAAACAGAGTCACATACACTGTCAAACCCTTCTTTCCTTAGCTTTAAGTTATAAACTCAGGCATTCTGAAAATTTCCCTTGAAATATTTCTTGGCTAATCTGCACTCCCATGAACAGTGTAGAAGTGGTCCCTTTTTTCTGCACCTATGCCAGCATCTGTTGTTTTTTTATTTATTGATCATAGCCATTCTTACTGGTGTTAGGTGTTATCTCAGTAGGGTTTCATTTTGTATTTCTGTGATGAATAGTGAGGCTGAGCATTTTATTTTATTTTTATTTATTTATTTATTTATTTGAGTTGGAGTTTCACTCCGTCACCCAGACTGGAGTGCAGTGGCTGCTCCCGGCCACCGCAGCCTCTACCCACTGAGCTCTGGTGATCCTTCCGCCTCAGCCTTCCGAGTAGCCGGAATTACAGGCACGCACTACCACGCCCGGCTGATTTTTGATTTATTGTAGAGATGAGGTCTCGCCAAGTTGCCCAGGCGGGTCTCGAACCCGCGGGCTCAGGCAATCCACTCACCTCAGCCTCCCAAAGGCGCCGGATTACAGGTTGAGCCACCGAGCCCGGCCTAGGCTGAGCATTTTAAAAATGTATCTGTTGGCTGTTCATATATCTTCTTTTGAGAAGTGTTTATTCATGTCTTTTGCCCACTTTTTTATAGGGCTGTTTGTTTTTCTTTTTGGCTCATTTGAATTCCTTGTAGATCCTAGATGTTAAGCTTATGTCATATTTTTAAAAGAACTAGAAATTGATCTTCCCTTTGACTCAGCAATCCCCTTCCTGGGAATATATCCAAAGGAACACAAATTGTTCTACAAAAAGACACCTGCACACACATGTTCATTGCTGCACGTTTCACAATAGCAAAAACATGGAACCAACCCATCAAAAAGGCACTGGATAAAGAAAACGTGGTACATATACGCAATAGAGTATTATGTAGCCAAAAAGAAGGACAAAATTATGGACTTCACAGCAACTTGAATGGATTTAGAGCCCATCACACTCAGTGATCTATCACAGAAACAAAAAAGCGAATATCACACGTTCTCACTTACAAGTAGGCCCTGAATATCAGGACACTAGAAGAAAGGGATCGGCAGTTGCAGGACACTGCCAGGGGACAGAGAGAAAGGGGTACACATAATCTCACTAAAGGTACAGAGGTCCAAACGGCGGCCCATACTTCACCTGCTTGTAACACACTCAGGTAATTAATCCTGACTTGTACCCGACATCTTTTTTTGTTTGTTTGTTTTTAGTTGGAGTCTCACTCTGTTGCCCAGACTGGAGTGCAGTGGCCGCTCCTGGCCACCGCAGCCTCAACCTGCTGGGCTCTGGTGATCCTTCTGCCTCAGCCTTCCAGGTAACTGGAACTACAGGTGTGCGCTACCACGGCTGGCTGATTTTTTATTTATTGTAGAGATGAGGCCTCGCCAATTGCCTAGGCAGGTCTTGAACCCATGGGCTCAGGCAATCTACTCACCTCGGCCTCCCAAAGACATGGGATTACAGGCTGAGCCACCGAGCATGGCTGTACCCCACATCTTTATAATAAGGTTAAAAAAAGAAATATTTCTTGGCGTCCCAAAGGGTTCCTCACATATGTTTATTCAGTCAAATGGTGCTCGTTCTTCCCAGCCTTTCCTTCCTGCTCTGAGTCCTTCTCAGTGTCTTCTACTCACCAATAAATTGAATGAACATCATTCTTGGTCCAGCCAGGAAGCTCAAGGTTTTCAGGTCAAAGAACTATCTCAAAGAACTCCCAAAGTCCCGGAATCATGAACAGACACAACCTGGTTCCCTGACCAAACTACAAAAGAGTCCTGTTTCCTGACCTGGTCCAGATTTAAACATATAGTCAGGACCCTGGTTAGACACTTCAGGATCCTGGTTACTGAGTCTTCTTCAGAAGTTTTTGGTCCTGCTCCATCTTCACCACAAAAAGTCCAGAAGGTCTTTGCTTTCAACATCACTTTGTATGTTGATTCCATTACTCTGTGTCTGTGGTCTATTGTCCTCTCTGTTATTCTCTTTACTTTTTTCTTTAAGAAGTTCATACCGGTGGAAGGATTGCCGGAGCCCAGCAGGTCGTGGCTGAGGTGGCTGGGAGTGGCCACTGCACTCCAGTCTGGGCGACAAAGTGCTACTCCAACTAAAAAAAAAAAAAAAGAAGTTCATACCAAAGCCATTCATTTTATTCAAATTAAGTAAATAAGCAAATATAAAGCAAAGTTTCCATGTATTTTGTAATGCAGTTGAATGCCTGTAAATGTCATTCACTCACAATTTTATAAGTGTTAAAATAAAACAAAATGGAGACAAAGTCTGAGAATTCCCCAAGTAGACAAGACCAGTTAATAAGGCACTTAAGCAAAACTTAACCCTGCTCAATTTGTGAATGTAAGTGAAATTTAACTTGGACTAATTCTTGTAAATGCTTCTGATGATCAGAAATGAAACTAGTTTCCTTCTAAAAATGATAAAAATAATGACTATTAACCAATCCTCTGCTATCTGGAAATTCTAATTGTAATAACCAATCATTGTAAAGGGTGAACAACTGCTTCATTTTTGCTACATAAGTCTGCCTGTAATGATCCGCTTGTGAACTTCTAACTGCTTTCAGTTTCTTTTTTTACTTTATTTTATTATAAAGATATGGGGTACAAGTCAGGATTAGGTACATAGGTAATGTATGTGGAGGTGAAGGAGATGGCTGATGACCCCAAAGCCAGTAAGTAAGCAGGTGCCAGTATCCAGAGAGCCCCTAGTGCTGACTCTTTTTTTGCTGACCACAGAGTTCATCTGGTGAGTCCTTCTTGGATCTGAGTTCTGCTTTTCTGGTTTTTGAGCTTTCCATTTGTTGTATATAAAAGAATTATTTTCTGTTTGTTTGACTGAGCTTAGGGAAGTCACCTTTTTCTATTCAAAGAGAGAAGATCCTTATTTCCCAGATCTCAGAACAGTAGCTCCTCTGGCTAGACTTCCTGAAGCTTATTTGGCATTGTAGTGAAACAAAAAATAAGAATGCATTCCTCTTAGTTCAGAGCATCTGAAAATACCCAATCTAAAACTTTTGATGATTGTATGTTGAAAACTATGGACCAGTTTCTTATATCTTTCGAGAAAAATGGATAACTTGTCTAAGGATAATTTGGATTTGCAGTGGTCACTTTAGGGAAACTAACTTAAACAAAATAGTCCATCTTAAAGAGGCTCTTGAAATTGGAGATAGAGACGGGGCAAGATGGTGACGGCATAGGTGAACTGGTGAGATTCTCTGAACGTGAGTTCCCAAAAAGGCTATTATTTCTCTTCCCCCATCCCCCAGCCCACTACCAACCGTGCTGGTGCCAGGCCCGGGAACTTCAGTCCCATGCAAGGCCAGATATTGTGCCCCCCCCCACTGCTGCTATTCTACTCGTGTGTGGAAGTCTCCGGTCCCAGCCCCCTCCAGATCCCTCCCTGGCTACATTGTCTCCAGCCCGGGCACCCGGCACCAAGCCGCCGGTCACACAGGGAGGCTCTGGGCACCCATCCCTCAGAGACACGGGTCCCATTCCTGGCTGAAGTACTCTGTAGGGGGCCCAATGCCACTCTCGCCGCTCACTGCCTGTCCTTTGGAACTTTGGAGCTCTGGAACTCCGGGTCCACCCTGGCTGAGGCACTCAGCATGAGACCCCAAGCCGGAGGACCCAGACAAGTGGAGAAAAACAGATCTGCTTAAACTGCCTCGCCATTCTCCAGGCAGAGACTTCCATTGCCCTACCCACCTATCAACAAACTTTACCTCATTTCCTAAGGCCAGATATTGCAGCGTGCGGGGAAGCTTTGGGTCCCTGCTCCCTCTGGCTCTCTCCCCGGCTGCATTGTCTCCAGCCCGGGCACCCGGCACCAAGCCGCTGGTCACACAGGGAGGCTCTGGGTGCCCGCCCCTCAGAGACACCGGTCCCATTCCTGGCTGAAGTACCCTGTGGGGGGCCCAGAACCACTCTCACCACCCACTGCCTGCCCTTTGTAGCTTTGGAGCTCTGGAACTCCGGGCCCACCCTGGCTGAGGCACTCAGTGCGAGACCCCAAACCGGGGGATCCAGACAAGTGGAGAAAAACAGATCTGGGTAAATTACCTTGCTATTCTCCAGGCAGAGACTTCCATTGCCCCGCCCACCTATCAACAAACTTTACCTCAGTTCCTAAGGCAACAGAGTGAAGCAGGAGACAAAGCCCCACCCCTACGCTGCAATGAAAAACAAAAGGGAGAGGCTGGAATCGGAGATCACAGAAGTGACTCTAGTCTGATTGCTTATTTTGACTTATGATTTTATCATTGAAACTGTTGGTTTAGATTATGTGTGGTGTTTACCTTCTGACTTATACTGTTTCTTGATTTTATTGGCCTGTCTATGTGTAGCTATCAGTATTCTTTAGGGAATCTTTCTTACCTGTCTTTCTTCACTTCTTCCCAGCTCTGTGTCTCTTTTTCACCTGATAGTTGGTATGTATATCTGTTTTCCCTCTCGCACTTCTCTCTTTCGCTTATTTTGACTTATGATTTTATCATTGTAACTGTTGGTTTAGATCACGTCTGTTGTTTACCTCCTGACCTACACTGTTTCTCGATTTTATTGACCTGTCTCTGTGTAGCTATCAGTACTCCTTAGGGAATCTTTCTTATGTGTCTTTCTTCACT
>NW_007054582.1:0-1483 GCF_000164805.1 Carlito syrichta | reverse complement strand
CCCAGAATGAAGGGTCTCAAATGCAAATGCAGATATCAAAACAATAATGGAGAGACTAAAAAGAATTGAGGAAACACAAGAAAGAAAACTAGAAGGAAGCTGATATCTGAGACAACAGTAAGAAAAGAATACTGTGAATGAAATAAATAACAAATTGATAAACATGGAAAGCAGAATTACCCAAGCATAAGAAAGAATCTCAGAGCTTGAGGACCAAAATATAGAAATAACCCAAACTCTTAAAAACACAGAAAATAAGCTCAAAAAGACAGAACAAAACCTTCAAGAGATGAGTGACTACCTCAAGAGGCCTAACCTAAGAATAATCGGACTCCCTGAGGCAGAAAGAGAAACAGAGACCACATTGGAACAAACTTTCCATGAGATCATTCAAGAAAACTTCCCTTATCTAATCAGTGATGCAAAAATTCAAACACAACAGATTCAGAGAACCCCCGCAAGACAACAAATGAGAAGACCAACTCCTAGACACATAATAATTCACCTAAATAAAGTAGGCACAAAAGAAAAAATCCTAAAGGCAGCAAGAGAAAAAGGCCAGATCACCTACCATGGAAGACCAATCAGAATAGCAGCAGATCTATCTGCAGAAACCCTTCAGGCTAGGAGAGCTTGGAGCCCTATCTTCAAAGTCCTAAAAGATAAACAATTTCAACCAAGAATAACTTCCCCAGCCAAGCTAAGCTTCATCAGTGAGGGAGAATTAAAATCTTTCCCAGATATCCAATCCCTAAGAACTTATGCAGCCACAAAACCATCTCTACATGAAACACTCAAGAAAGTACTAAACACAGAAGAAAAGGAAAAAAGAACAACGTTCTTCACAAGAGTACAGGGAAAAGAATAAAATATACACGAACCAACCCCAAAAGCAAAAGAAAGACAAAAAAAAAAAAAAAAAAAAAAACCAAGTGGAAAAACAATAACTCAATAAGAACTCCATGATAGGGATGAACTCTCACATTTCAATAATTAGTCTGAATGTGAATGGACTAAACGCACCACTGAAAAGACATAGAATGACAAAATGGATAAAATATCACCAGGCAACAATATACTGCCTTCAAGAGACCCATCTCACTAGAAAGGACATACACAGACTCAAAGTAAGAGGATGGGAAACAAATTTTCAGGCGAATGGAACACAAAAGAAAGGAGGAGTCGCGATCCTAATTTCAGACAAAATACCATTTAAGCTATCAAAAATTAAAAAAGATACAGAGGGCCACTACATAATGATAAAAGGTTCACTCCATCAACAAGAAATATCTATCCTAAACATATATGCACCCAACATAGGCGCACCAACATTCATAAAGCAACTTCTAGGAAAACTAAAGAAAGACATTGATTCTAACACCATAATAACTGGGGACTTTAATACACCACTCACAACCTTAGACAGATCATCAGGACAAAAATCAGCAAGGAGATCCGGAACCTCAATGAGACTCTGGACCAA
>NW_007054581.1:0-864 GCF_000164805.1 Carlito syrichta | reverse complement strand
GCTAATTTTTTTATTTATTTTAGAGTTGCCCAGGTGGGTCTCGAACCTGCAGGCTCAGGCAATCCACTCACCTCAGTCTCCCAAACACTGGGATTACAGGCTGAGCCACTGAGCCTGGCTAGTTTTTATGTTTTGAGCTCACAGGAACTTAATCTGGTTAGTGCTGAGTAGAAAGGGGGAGTAAATGGGGTCAAATAGCTCCCAAATGCATCCTAGTGGTCTCAGTGTCAACAGCCCTTTCTGATCCCTAATGCTCAGTGGGCCTCCATAGCTGACTCCCAACACATGCAGTATTTCCTGAGTGCTCAGGTGTTATAAAAAAAAAAATTCTGAAGTTAGGGTGAGTCTAGGCAGCACTGCTGGCATTAAACTCCTGAGTATCAGATGCATTCCAGAAAAACACTGTGATTAAATTCGTAGTACCTCTGATCGTTGTCAGCACCTGGGAATCAAGGAGATGGCATCCTTAACTCTCCACTGTTCCACCATGTTCCCCTCTGAATACTCAACATCGAGCTTGGGAAAAGCAATTCTTTGTGGAAAAGGCAGCTGACCTGTCACATCAGGATTCTGTCAACCAGAGAGTATAAATCTGGAGAAAGATTGTCCACTGGGAGAATTGACTGGGAGCCCCAGGGACCCTTCTCCCACACAAAAGGGCATCTCCCTAAGACTTGTTGGCTGTGCTCCAAAGAACCAGGAGTATCTCCTGGTCTGCCATCCATTATATGCCCCAGTCCTATCTTCTTGTCTCTGAGCTTCAGGCCTCCCCTGGGCACAAGCTTGTTCATGCAGATGCACCCATAGTGCCAGAGGTTGACCTGTTCTTTGGAGATCTAGCATGTCTTGCCCTGAGTTCACTGT
>NW_007054580.1:0-1579 GCF_000164805.1 Carlito syrichta | reverse complement strand
GCTTAGAGGCGTGAGCCACTGTGCCTGGCCACGAATAAGCTGGCGTATAGCCACCTGCGATCCCGTGTGGAGCTAGCAAATGTCGTCAACCTGAAACCTCTCTTTGTAAAAGGGGAGGATCATGAAAGCGTGTACATGAAACATTTTGAAGTAAGTACACTCAGGGCTGGGTGCGTGGGTGGCTCACGCCCACCAGCCCAGCACTTTTGCCGCTGAGGGCAGAAGGATCGCTGGAGCCCAGGAGTTAAGAGGGCAGCCCGGGCAACGCAGCCAGAGCTCGTCTCTAGCCCCCCGCCATCGAGAAACAGGAGTCAGGCATGACGGCCCACGCCTGTCGTTCCAACTCCTCAGGAGACCGAGGCGGAAGGATCACCAGAGCCCAGGAGGTCTAGGCTGTGTCGAGCCACGACCACGTCACCGTACTTCAGCCTGGGCCAACAGAGGGAGACCCCACCCCACCAACCCCCCAAAAAAGCCCCAGGCAGAAGAGCCAACGCTGATTACAATGACAAAGAAAGGGTGAAGAGACTCGATATCTGAACAATAGGACCCCTCCAGGGCAGGGGTGGTTTCCTAGGCAACAAGGGAGCGAGGGGAGGTGGGAGTGGCAGAGAATACTCGGAAACTGGAAAAAAAAAAGGCACAGGGAACGCCTGCCACCTCAGGCACTAGAGTGGGAGGTGGGGGTGAGAGGAACGCCCGCGTCCAGGGTTTTGAGACCAGCCTGAGCAACTCTACACGGAATCAAAACATCTGCCGGGCTCGGTGACGCACGTCTGTGGTGCCAGCTACACGGAATGCCGAGGCGGAAAGGTCACTTGAGCCCAGCAGGACACCCAGGCTGCGCTGTCCGGGAACGTGACACCGCCCTCCAGCCTGGGTGACAGAGTGAGACTCCTACTTAAAAAATAAAACACAATAAAATAAAAAATGTTTCTTTCCTTTTTTCAGGCAAAAGCTTTCATTTTTCTTAGTGAGCCAGCCCACGAGTGCAGAGCACATCATCAAAAAGTCACATCCCCATTCAACATGTCTGACTTCTCGACTGTGGAGATTTCCTTTCTTTCCAGTTGATAACGGCAGGTTGACGGTGACCGTGATTCAGCATAAACCTGTGTGCCACCCCATGAGCCATTCCTTAGAGTCCCAGCTTGGTGCTTCTCCAAGGTCTCCTCTTGGAGTTGTACCAGATTCTATGACCAGCTTTCATCCGAATCCCCTGGAGAATGGGACGATTTTGCTTCTGTCTCTCGGCCAGGCATCGCTTGATCCTGAAAGCCTCGTGAGAAGGCATGGAGAGCAACGGAGTCCACCGTGCACGCCACGATGGTGGAGAAAGGAAGAGAGGGCCCCAAATGAAACGGTTTCTAATAGCCACATTCCAAAGGAAGCAGAAGCCGGGTGCGGTGGCTCACGCCCGTCATCCCAGCACTTTGGGAGGCTGAGGAGGGAGCATGGCTTCGAGCCAGGAGTTTGAGACCAGCCTGGCGGGCATCGTGAGGCCCTGTCCCCGTGTCACGGTCTGAGTAACGCTCGGCTGCTCCTCCCGATGCCAGTAACTCAGAGGGGCGGGGAACCG
>NW_007054579.1:0-707 GCF_000164805.1 Carlito syrichta | reverse complement strand
GCCAGTTCCGATTTCCATGAGAGTATTTCCTTCCTTTTCTAAGGTTCTTATGGGTTGAGGGTTTACATTTAGGTCTCTGATCCATTTGGAGTTAACCTTTGTGCATGGGGATAGGTAGGGGTACTGATTCAATCTTCGGCTTGTGGTCAGCCAGATCTCCGACTTTCCTATACTGAATAATGTCTCCTCTCCCTGGGGTATGAGGTGGGGGGGAATGATTTGCAAGTTGAACCAGCAGCCACAAAGTTAAAACTCTGTACCCAGTAGAGATGGCAAAGATATATTTAAAGACCCTGAAGGCAAGGATCCTGCATCTATCAAAACAGCAAATGTAATCTTAAAATTTGCGCCTCTCATTTTATATAAATTTTACATCAAAAGATAAAACTAAGCAAATATTGAATTCTAGTTAATAATACACATACATTCTAAAGTTTTTACAGCAAACTGTACTTTGAAATTAATTTACTTTAAAATTAATAAATACAATGGACTGATGGATAAAAGGGACACGTGATAAGATTAAGTATGGTAAAATGTTAATGGTACAGTTTAGATGGGAAAGGTTATAAGTTTTCACTGTAAAGTTTTTAATTTTAGCTAAACGTTTCAAAATTTTTCATAATCAGGCAGCAGAGAGATATTTTGTAGAAAGAGGCAAAAATGATACCCCTGGATGTTCGTTCTGAGTCAGAGAGATACATGTA
>NW_007054578.1:0-889 GCF_000164805.1 Carlito syrichta | reverse complement strand
TCCCTTTACAAGGCAGAAACAAAAGAGCACAGGCTTGGATGTCAGAGCAGGGAGAGGTGGAAAGTCAAAGCCGAGCAAAATCAAGCAAGAAGACACTGGCAGTTCCTAGAAAAACACATATTTTTCTTTTCAGTTATTATGACAGATATAGGAAGATCGACAGAAAATAAAAGTGTCTACATTTTAAATTTCAATAATTTTTAATGAACATAGCATTTTATTTTTACAGCTCAAACTTAATGTAGAAAAAGATCTTTATATCGGAGAGTGTACGGGGCACCCTTTACACAAGTAACTCCATCTTAGAAAAAGACTTTATCTTATTTCCTAAAAGACCTCATGCCAACAGGGACCGGTTGTTTGCCTCACCCGATAGACACCACAGGCAACCGGGTGAGAACAGAACCAGGCATATGCCCTTCCGCTGTCAGACCTCATCAGAAGGCTTTGTGACCATAAAAAGAACAGGACTTCACCAGCTCGAAACAGCCACTTGAACAGACACCATCTTGCTGTCCCCACGAAAAGCTCCTGTCATCTTCCACCAGAGACTCTGCCCATATTCTTGCAAGATGTGGATGTGCCATCCAAGCCGGCACGGGAAAACTCCTCCTCACCTTGGCTCTCCCTAACCTGGTTCGCTAACCCTTTCTCCTTTCCATTTTCTGTTGACATCCCACGTTACTTTGACATGGAATGTTTAATCTGTGATTTTTATATATTGGTTAAGTGCACTACTATCTACTGTGTGTGATATTGGCTGGACTGGAGGAGTGGCTTGAGCCTGCCTGCCTGCCGCTCTTACTACCTGGTAAAAGGGAAGTACGAAGTAGCGTTGTCTCCTCGGGAACACCGTGTAGCTTGTGGCTTTTAAGATCACACCAGCCTC
>NW_007054577.1:0-874 GCF_000164805.1 Carlito syrichta | reverse complement strand
TTGGGAGGCTGAGGTGAATGGATGCCCGAGCCCGTGGGTTCGAGGCCCGTCTGGGCAAGCGAGACCTCATCTTCACGATAAATCAAAAATCAGCCGGGCGTGGTGGCGCGCACCTGTCGTTCCGGCTACTCGGAAGCCTGAGGCGGAAGGATCGCCGGGGCCCGGCGGGTCGAGGCTGGGGTGGCCGGGAGCGGCCACCGCGCTCCGGGCTGGGTGACGGAGTGAGACTCCGACTCCAAAAAATCTGATTTTGTCGAGTACGACCTTGTAAGCTCCAAATGAATGAGTGATCGCTCAACACGACCCTCCTCCCTTACCTAAACAAAGGTATAAGACCCCTCTTCTCCCTTTCTGGGGGCCATCTGCAGTTTTCGTGGTTGTTTTGGTTTTGTTTTTCCCGCAGATGGGTATTTGGATAGGTTCCATAAGGATTTGTTTTCTTTTGTAATGCTGGTTATCTTGCCAGGGCTCTGACAGAAATGATATTTCAAAGCAGACTGCTAGAGAATGAAGATTCGAGTTTCAATTCATCTTATAGGAAAAAGTTCCAGCAGAGCTAATTTTAAAGGGGCCTGTGTGGCAAACGATCTCGTTACGCTTTGTGTACACATAAGACTTATTCGGTCTAAATGAGTAAACGGATCCTACTATGAGTTGTCTTTCACAGAAATGGAACCTGAAGAAAGCGTTTCATAAGAAATCGGTACGTTTGTCTTAGAGTCTTTTGTTCGTCCTTTTTTTTTTTTCCTGAGGTGAATTTCCCATGGCTAGGTCTCAGGAGGCGTTCGGACATTTTTAAAGTCACGTTCTACCGTAGGCCGAGTGGCAGCCTGCCCCGCCCCACCGCAGATCCAAAGAAAACTCCATCGGATGT
>NW_007054576.1:0-437 GCF_000164805.1 Carlito syrichta | reverse complement strand
CATTCCTCTCCATTGCACTCCCTTCCATTCCACTCCTCTCCATTCCATTCAATTTCTCTCAATACCATTCCTCTCCATTCCATTCCATTTCATTCCATTCCATTCCACTCCATTCCATTTCTCTCCATTCCACTCTTTTAGATTCCATTCCAGTCTTCTCCATTCGCTTCCATTTTATTCAATTCCATTCCATTCCTTTCCTCTCCATTGCACTCCCTTCCATTCCACTGCTCTCCATTCCATTCAAATTCTCTCCATTCCATTCCATTCCTCTCCATTCCATTCCATTCCATTCCATTTCATTCCATCCCATTCCTCTCCTTTCCACTCTTTTACATTCAGTTTCAATCTTCTCCATTCTCTTCCATTTAAATCAATGCCAATTCTTTCTATTCCTCCCTATTCCATTCTATTCCATTCTATACCTTTCCTCTTCA
>NW_007054575.1:0-389 GCF_000164805.1 Carlito syrichta | reverse complement strand
GTTACCTATGTAGCTAGCTAGTTAAGTCAGCTTAAGTCAGCTGGCTAGCTTATTAATTCAGCTAGTTAAGTCAGCTTAAGTCAGCTGGCTAGCTTATTAATTCAGCTAGTTAAGTCAGCTGGCCTGCCAGCTGGTTAGATAGATAGGTAGCTATCTAAGTCAGCTGGCAAGCCAACATGATATGTAGGTACTTAGCTAGTTAAGTGAGCCAGTTAGCCACCTGTATAGCTAGTGATGTCAGCTAGTAAAGTCAGCTGTCTAGCCAGCTGGCTAACGATTTAAGTCACCTAGTTGATCAGCTCACTAGCCAGCTGGCTAGCTGGTTAAGCCAGCTAATTAATTCAAGTGGCTAGCCCTTTGGCTAGCTAGGTAGCTAGCTATTTAAGTCC
>NW_007054574.1:0-765 GCF_000164805.1 Carlito syrichta | reverse complement strand
CTCTTTTTACTGGGTGAATTAACCAGAAAGCCAGCTGACTAGCCAACTGACTTAACTGGCTAACTATCTAGCTATCCAGCTGGTTAGTCAGCTGACTTAACTAGCTGACTTAACTAGCAAATTACTTAGCTAGCCAGCTGATTTAAATAGTTAGCTAACTTTCTAGCTACCTAGCTAGCCGGCTGACTTAAGTAGTTAGCTAACTACCTAGCTACATAGCTAACAAGCTGACTTAAATAATTAGCTGCCGAGCTAGCTAGCTGACTTAATCAGATGGCTACTTTCTTAGCTTACTCGTTATCTAGCATGCTAACTAGCTGACTTAGTACAGTTGACTTAACTCATTAGCTAACGAGTTAGTTAGCTGACTGATTCAGATGACTTAACTGGTTAGCTAACTAGTTAGCTAGCATACTCAAGCAGTTAATTCAACCCATTTGCTAGCTAGTTAGCCTGCTGACTCAACCAGCTGACTTAACATGTTAGTTAACTAGCTAACTACCTGAATCAACCTGCTGACTTAACATGTTAGTTAACTAGCTAACTACCTGAATCAACCTGCTGACTTAACCCATTAGCTAATTACCTAGCTTGCTGTCTTAACCAGCTAACTAAATTACAAAGCTGATTTAACTAGCTGACTTTGCTAGCTGACTTAACTACTTAACTAGCTGACTTAACTGGCTGACTTAACTAGTTAGCTAACTGACTTAGCCACCTGAATTAAATGGTTCCTAAGTATTTGCTAGCTGAATAACTATCTAG
>NW_007054573.1:158015-162337 GCF_000164805.1 Carlito syrichta | reverse complement strand
TCTGAGTATCACATGTTCTCACTCATATAATGGACCTTAAACATCCAATGCAATAGTATATGAAAATGTCTGACAGTACTGGGAAACTATGGTGGGTGGGAGATGGGATTAACAGTAGCAAATATCTGTCTGGGAATGGGGAAACACCCCATATCAACAGGGTACCTGGATGAAACACTATTGTATACCTAACCCTTAACTGTACCCCACAACTTCATAATAAAAAAAAATTTAAAAAATTTTAAAAAATATACTTCTATAAAATTGATTGATTTGAAAATATCTTTTGTCCATAAATCACTCTGTATAATCTTGTAACAGCTAATAAGGAATATTTGCAATCCTCATCTTCAGTTATAGCTCTGTATATCTTCAGAGCAGTTATAGCTCTGTATATCTGTATATCCCCATCTTCAGAGCAGTTATAGCTCTATATATCTCATGTTTCCCTTAATCTGTGCCTATTTTGACATATAATATTCAATCTGTCTTTGAAATAGGAACTTCTCTTTCTTTTCAGTTTAACTTACACCTTTTAGAAGGGCACTATGAGGGAACTTTGTAATGGTGGGACACAATGGAGGGACCTAAAAAACCCAGAATTATATTTTGGAGGATGGGCCCCTTATAGTATAGGCTTCCCCTGCTAGGTAATTGTTCTAGTGTACTTAGTGTTCATCATCAGTATGCCAGCTAGTGTTGTGAGAGGATGTGTTCAGCTTCAGTGTATTTTTTTTTCTGTCTTTCAATGTATTTACCCATTTCATAATGGGTGATTTATGAATGCACCTGCCCACACTCACTGAGTGTTCAGTGGTTTTTGACCAAAAATGGCATGATATGCCCCATCCTCCCTATTCATCCCATCTCACTCTGAGACACTTTTTTCCCCTGATGAGATAAGTCCTCATAGGGAAACACTTTGCCAATTTTGAAAGGGAGACACAAACAAAATTCCAGAACCACTAAAAGACATCAAAACTGATAAATTCAAAACTGTTGTGAGTTGTGGAAAAAGCATTTTGATTGGCGTAGTGCATCAAACAGAGAGTACTTTGAAGGTGGCTGAAGTCTAAACATATAACAATAAATACACATTTTTTTATAAATAAATTCCGAGTTTATTTGGGTCCTCCCTCATACGTCTATATCTTGACATAGTGGTAGACCACAAGCCTACACATGATAAAATTGTGTAGATCTAAAAATACACAAATGATTATAAGTAAAACTACTCTTCGGAGCATATTTAGCTTTTTAAAATTAAGCTTTTTATTTTGGGATCTTGGCAGATTGACATGCAGTTGTGAAAATCTAATAAAATCAATGGATTCTATCAATATCAATATCCCTGTTCTGATTTTATACTATGGTGCAATAGCAAGATATTATAATTGAAGGAAATGTGTAAGGGTACAAGGAATCTCTCTGTTTTATTTCTTACAATTGCATGTGAATCTACAATCATCTCAAATTTAAAAACCTAAATATAACTCCAAAAATAGTTTTTGTTCATTAAAAATATTCTCCATTCACTTCTGCTGAGTATATTTCTTTCACTATACTTGTGACAACTTGATTTTAAAAACTAGGAATTTCTAAAGACACATTTTCTTCAATAAAATTTTGAGTTTGGAGCTATATAAATCTCAGTTAGTTTTCTTTGAAATTGTTCCAAGATGAATCTATATATATTCTGATGTCCAATTGCATTTTATTCATCATAGTACACTAAAAATTGACCGTTGCTGAACTCTAGAACTCTATCCATAACAATAATCTTGTCTAATTCAGTAAGTAACAAGAACTATCTAGGGAGCATGTGTAGTAGGGCACCAAGACCATCTCCAGATATATGCCATGTCATGTTTTTTTTTCCCCTTAACCACATATGTGGTTCACAAGATAAAGAATTCCAGTGTTGACCTCAGGGAGGAGACCAAGGAGTTTCTCCATGCCCAGACCTCATTATGTCACACGCAACATGGAAGACTACTTTGGGGCCTAATTTTCTTGGGGGTAGTATCACTGTGTAGCAAAGGTATTAGTTATAGCCTTTCTTTCTTACTCATCTACTCTGCAGTAGTAAGAACTATGTAAGATGATTTCAACTAGCTGTGGTGGTGTTTATGTCCTTCTTGTATATGTTTTGCTGTTGCAAATATTAGCCTACTGCTCATTTATACACCAAGAAAGGGAGATTAAACAACTGTTGCTTGGCTTTTTATACACACACACACACACACACACACACACACACACACACACATGATTTTATTTATTTATTTAATTTAATTTTTTTTTCCACTTAAAAATAGACGTTTCAAGGAGAAAATCTGCTGAGGAACTCAAAACTTTTTACACTAAAGAAGAGGTAACAAATTTCCCAAGCCTATAGAAAAAGATTTCATTCTCCATTTTCTTAAGTAGATTAATCAGTTTTGAGTAAAAATGAGAGATGGCAAAAGTGGTATTTATTTCAACTTGTAGCTAACTGGAAATTGGAAATAGTCACTAGTAGACTCTTTGAACTCAGTCCAGTCAAAGTGACCAGGGTTAAAAGACCTCCCAATTAATACCATGGAGAGTTACCGTTAACTCTTTACTTCCATTTCTGTTACCAGACATTCATTATTGTCTGTCTTCTTTTTGCTACTGTTTATTATTTTTATAAAGCAGACTAAGGCTTTGTAATGCTAATCACTGCTATCAAAAGATGAGTGGATCTATTCTTGGCCAATAGCCTGCTTGGTCTTGGATCACCTTGAGTCATATTGTGCCTCCTGTTGAATCTACTTTTAAATAAGTGGACACTATCTTAATTTATACATCTTGGTCCAAATGAATTAATTTTCATAAATTACCTGGTATGACATTTCTTATACACTTTAACTTAATCATAAGTGTATCTTTTTGTGAAACAACTGTTACCTCTGCTTCCATCTCAATATATGCCTGTAGTCCTCAAATGCTTTATTTCACAAAACCCTACTCAACTTTGCCTTCTTATCTTTTTTTTTTTTTATTGTGAAGTTGTGGGGTACAGTTAAGGGTTAAGTATACAATTGCGTTTCATCCAGGCACCCTGTTGATATGGGGTGTTTCCCCATTCCAAGACAGATATTTGCTACTGTTAATCCCATCTCGCTCTCCCCACCATAGTTTCCCAGTACGGTCAGTCATTTTCGTATAGTATTGCATTGGATGTTTAAGGTCCATTATATGAGTGAGAACATGTGATACTCGGATCTTTGTTTCTGTGAGAGGTCACTCAGTATTATAGATTCTAGTTCCATCCAGGTTGCTGTGAAATTCATGATTTTGTTCTTTTCTATGGCTGCATAGCATTCCATCATGTATATGTACCACATTTTTTAATCCAGTCCTCTTTTGACGGGCAGCATGGCTGTTTCCAGGTTCTTGCTATTGTGAACAATGCTGTGATAAACATGCGTGTGCAGGTATCTTTTTTATAGAGTGATTTGTGTTCTTCAGGATATATTCCCAGTAGGGGGATTGCAGGGTCATATGGGAGGTTGGTATTTAGAGATTTTAAGAATCGCCACACTGCTTTGCACAGAGGTTGCACTAGTTTACACTCCCACCAACAGTGTAGAAGTGTTCCCTTTTCACCACACCCTCTCCAGCAGCTGTTATTTTTTGACTTGTTGATAATTGCTATTCTGACTGGGGTTAGGTGGTATCTCAGTGTGGTTTTGATTTGCATCTCCCTGATGATTAGTGAGGTTGAACATTTCTTCATGTGTTTGTTGGCTGTTCAGATGTCTTCCTTTGTGAAGTGTCTGTTCATATCTTTTGCCCATTTTATAATGGGGCTATTTGTTTTATTCTTTTCAGCATGTTTGAGTTCCTTGTAGATCCAGGATGTTAAGCTTTTGTCAGAACTGGTGTTGGCAAATATTTTTTCTCAGTCTGTAGGCTGTCTCCCTGCTCTCTTGATGGTTTCTTTGGCTTTGCAGAAGCTTGTCAGTTTAATAAGGTCCCACTTGTCTATTTTCTCTCTTATGAGCTGTGGGTTTTGGGTTTTGTTCAGGAACTGGATGCCAGTTCCGATTTCCATGAGGGTATTTCCTTCATTTTCTAAGGTTCTTATGGTTTGAGGTTTTACATTTAAGTCTCTGATCCATTTGGAATTAACCTTTGTGCATGGGGATAGATAGGGGTCCTGTTTCAATCTTTTGCATGTGGTCAGCCAGTTTTCCCAGTACCATTTACTGAATAGGTTCTCCTCTCCCCAGTGGTAGGTGGTGGAGGCTTTGTCGAAGATGAGTTGGTTGAGAGATTGAGGTTTTGCTTCTGGG
>NW_007054573.1:154705-157475 GCF_000164805.1 Carlito syrichta | reverse complement strand
GAGGTTTTTGACAGATTCTCTTGGGTTTTCAAGGTATACAATCATGTCGTCTGCAAAGAGAGATAACTTGACTTCCTCTTTTCCTATTTGGATACCCCTGATTGCCTTCTCTTCTCTGATTGCTCGAACCAGGACTTCCAATACTATGTTGAACAGGAGGGGTGAGAGTGGGCATCCTTGTCTTGTTCCAGTTTTCAGGGGAAATTGTTCTAATTTTTGTCCATTTAGGAGTATGCTTGCTGTGGGTTTCTCGTAGATGACTTTTACTATTTTGAGGGAGGTTCCCCGTATGCCTAGATGTTCAAGGGTTTTTATCAAGAAGGGGTGCTGGATTTTATCAAAAGCTTTTCCTGCATCTAATGATATAATCATGTGGTTTTTGTTTTGACATCTGTTGATGTATTTAATAACATTTATGGTTTTATGAATGTTGAACCAGCCTTGCATCCCAGGAATGAAGCCTACTTGGTCATGATGGATGATTTTTGAGATGTATTGCTGAATCCGGGTTGGTAGGATCTTGTTGAGAATTTTAGCATCTATGTTCATCAAAGATATTGGCCTGTAGTTCTCTTTCTTTGCAGGATTTTTACCTGGCTTGGGTATCAATGTGATGTTGGCTTCGTAAAATGATTTGGGAAGCGTTCCATCTTTTTCAATCACCTGGAATACCTTCAGTAGGATTGGTATCAGCTCCTCCTTAAATGTCTTGTAGAATTCTGCTGGAAAGCCATCTGGTCCAGGGCTTTTTTTTTTGTAGGAAGTTTTCTTATTATGTAGTCAATTTCCTTGATTGTTATTGATTTATTTAGGGTCTCAATTTCTTCTTGTTCCAACTTAGGTTGGTTGTGTGATGTCAGAAAGTCCTTCATTTCCTTAAGGTTTTCAAGTTTGTTTCCATACAAGTGTACGTAGTAGTCTCTAATGATCTTTTGTATTTCTTCAGGGTCAGATGTGACTTCATCTTTTGTGTTTCTGATTGTGCTTATTTGGTTTTTTTCTCTTTTTTTCTTGGTCAGTCTAGCTAGGGGACCATCGATCTCGTTTATTCTTTCGAATAACCAGCTTTTTGTTTCACTGATTTTTTTCTATTATCTTTTTGTCTTCTATGTCCTGGATTTGTGCTTTTATTTTGGTGATCTGGATTCTTCTGCTGAAATTAGGGTTTTTGTGTTCTTGCTTTTCCAGCTTCTTTAGGTGGCTTTTTAGGTTGTTAATTTCTGTTCCTTCCATTTTCCTCATGTTTCTTTGTAGGGATATAAATTCCCCTCTTATTACAGCTTTTCAGGCATCCCAGAGATTTTGGTAAGATGTTTCTTCATTTTCATTTGTTTCCAGGTATCATTTGATCTCTGTTTTGATGTCATCATTGACCCAGGAGTTATTTAGCATCATGCTGTTTAGGGTCCATGTCTTTGTGGGTTTTGGGGGGACTTTGTTGGTGTCAACATTTATTTTTATTCCACTGTGGTCCGAGAAGGTGCATGGTAGAATTTCAGTCCTTTTAAATTTGCTTATACTTGATTTGTGTCCAATTATGTGGTCGATCTTAGAATATGTTCCATGCGGTGATGAGTAGAATGTGTTTTCTGTGGTCTTTGGATGGAGTGTTCTGTAGGTATCAATTAAGTCCATTTGGTCCAGAGTGTCATTGATGTTCTGGATCTCCTTGCTGATTTTTTGTCCTGATGATCTGTCTAAGGTTGTGAGTGGTGTATTAAAGTCCCCAGTTATTATTGTGTTAGAGTCAATGTCTTTCTTTAGTTTTCCTAGAAGTTGCTTTATGAATGTTGGCGCACCTATGTTGGGTGCATATATGTTTAGGATAGATATTTCTGGTTGATGGAGTAAAACTTTTATCATTATGTCATGGCCCTCTGTATCTTTTTTAATTTTTGATAGCTTAAATGGTAATTTGTCTGAAATTAGGATCGCGACTCCTCCTTTCTCTTGTGTTCCATTTGCCTGAAAATTTGTTTCCCATCCTCTTACTTTGAGTCTGTGTATGTCCTTTCTAGTGAGATGGGTCTCTTGAAGGCAGTATATTGTTGCCTGGTGATATTTTATCCATTTTGTCATTCTATGTCTTTTCAGTGGTGTGTTTAGTCCATTCATATTCAGACTAATTATTGAAATGTGAGAGTTCATCCTTATCATGGAGTTCTTATTGAGTTGTTGTTCTTCCACTTGTTTTTTTTTGGGTTTTTTTTGTCTTTCTTTTGGTTTTGGGGTTGGTTCGCGTATATTTTATTCTTTTCCCTGTATTCTTGTGAAAAACGTTGTTCTTTTTTCCTTTTCTTCTGTGTTTAGTACTTTCTTAAGTGTTTCAAGTAGAGATGGTTTGGTGGCATCATAAGTTCTTAGGGATTGGATATCTGGGAAAGATTTTAATTCTCCCTCACCGATGAAGCCTAGCTTGGCCGGGTAGGTTATTCTTGGTTGAAATTGTTTATCTTTTAGGACTTTGAAGATAGGGCTCCAAGCTCTCCTAGCCTGCAGGGTTTCTGCAGATAAATCTGCTGCTATTCTGATTGGTCTTCCATGGTAGGTGATCTGGCCTTTTTCTCTTGCTGCCTTTAGGATTTTTTCTTTTGTGCCTACTTTATTTAGGCGAATTATTATGTGTCTAGGAGTTGGTCTTCTCATTTGTTGTCTTGCGGGGGTTCTCTGAATCTCTTGTGTTTGAATTTTTGCATCACTGATTAGATAAGGGAAGTTTTCTTGAATGATCTCACGGAAAGTTTGTTCCAATGTGGTCTCTGTTTCTCTG
>NW_007054573.1:136579-154683 GCF_000164805.1 Carlito syrichta | reverse complement strand
CCTTTCTTCTGCTTGGGTAATTCTGCTTTCTATGCTTATCAATTTGTTATTTATTTCATTCACAGTATTCTTTATTACTGTTATCTCAGATATCAGCTCCTTCCTAGTTTCTTCTTGTGTCTCCTCAATTCTTTTTAATCTCTCCATTATTGTTTTGATATCTACATTTGCAGTTTGAGACCCTTCATTCTGGGGACTTTTCATTGTTTGCATTCCAAAGTCAGTTTTCTCAGTGTCTGCTCTCCCAGGTGTCTGGGAGAGACCCATACTCTTCTTTTGGTTTTTCTTCATTTCTGTAGATTTTTCTCCCTCTCCCCCTTTCCCTCCCCCTCTTCAATTCTGTTTTTGAGGGAAGGTGGGGTTGCTTTTATTTCTCTTCTGCAATGACCTGTTCTTCCTTATGAGGGTCTTCTGGCTTTGTTCACTTTTTCCTCTGCTTTACAGTCTGTCTATTCAGCAGTATGCAGTCTTGGTCCCTAGATTTAAAAAGGGAGCATATAAAAGAGGAAAATAATGGAGGAAGGGGGGCTCAATAGGGAGTTAGAAAGAGAGAAGTGCGAGAGGGAAAACAGATACACATACCAACTATCAGGTGAGAAAGAGTCACAGGGCTGGGAAGAAGTGAAGAAAGACACGTAAGAAAGATTCCCTAAGGAGTACTGATAGCTATACAGAGACAGGGCAATAAAATTGAGAAACAGTGTAGGTCAGAAGGTAAACAACAGACGTGATCTAAACCAACAGTTACAATGATAAAATCATAAGTCAAAATAAGCGAAAGAGAGAAGTGCGAGAGGGAAAACAGATATACATACCAACTATCAGATGCAAAAGAGACACAGGGCTGGGAAGAAGTGAAAAAAGACAGGTAAGAAAGATTCCCTAAAGAATACTGATAGCTACACAGAGACAGGCCAAAAAAATCAAGAATCAGTATAAGTCAGAAGGTAAACACCAAACGTAATCTAGACCAACAGTTTCAATGATAAAATCATAAGTCAAAATAAATGATCAGACTAGAGTCACTTATGTGATCTCCGATTCCAGCCTCTCCCTTTTGTTTTTCGTTGCAGCGTAGGGGTGGGGCTTTGTCTCCTGTTTCGCGCAGGTTGCCTTAGGAACTGAGGTAAAGTTTGTTGATAGGTGGGCGGGGCAATGGAAGTCTCTGCCTGGAGAATAGCAAGGTAGTTTACCCAGATCTGTTTTTCTCCACTTGTCTGGGTCCCCCAGCTTGGGGTCTTGCACTGAGTGCCTCAGCCTGGGTGGGCCTGGAGTTCCAGAGCTCCAAAGTTCCAAAGGGCAGGCAATGGGCAGTGAGAGTGGCTCTGGGCCCCCCACAGGGTACTTCAGCCAGATATGGGCCCGGTGTCTCTGAGGGGCGGGCACCAAGAGCCTCCCTGTGTGACTGGTGCTGCCGGGTGCTGGGCTGGAGACAATGCAGCCGGGGAGAGAGCTGGAGGGAGCAGGGACCCAAAACTTTCCCGCATGCTGCAATATCTGGCCTTAGGAAATGAGGTAAAGTTAGTTGATAGGTGGGCATGGCAATGGAAGTCTCTACCTGGAGAACGGCGAGGCAGTTTAAGCAGATCTGTTTTTCTCCGCTTGTCTGGGTCCTCCGGCTTGGGGTCTCACACTGAATGCCTCAGCCAGGGTGGACCCGGAGTTCCAGAGCTCCAAAGTTCCAAAGGGCAGGTGGTGAGCGGCGAGAGTGGTGCTGGGCCCCCTACAAAGTACTTCATCCAGGAATGGGACCGGTGTTTCTGAGGGGCGGGCGCCTACAGCCTCCCTGTGTGACCGGTGGCTTGGTGCCAGGTGCCCGGGCTGGAGACAATGCAGCCGGGGAGGGATCTGGAGGGGGCTGGGACCGGAGACTTCCACACATGAGTAGAACGGCAGCAGTGGGGGGGGTCGCAATATCTGGCCTTGCGTGGGACTGAAGTTCCCGGGCCTGGCACCAGCATGGTTGGTGGTGGGCTGGGGGATGGGGAAAGAGAAGTAAGAGCCTTTTGGGGAACTCCCGTTCAGAGAATCTCACCAGTTCAACTATGCCGTCGCCATCTTTCCCCATCTCCTGCCTTGTTATCTTATTTGTATGATTTTCTATGTTCTTTAAATAGTAAGTTTCTAAGTTTGAACAGTGAAACTATCAGAGGTAATACTGCCTTAGGCGCTAATCAACCACCTGGGAATCAAGGGCTCTGATTTCATTGACTAACTTGCCAAAATTTGGGGATAATCACTAATTTCAGGTACATCAAATTTGACTTAAGTTGAGTAGGGTTAATAGCATAGTAAGGATTAGGTGAAGTGGAACGAATGAATTTTAATACTTTGCAATGATGGACTATCTAATGGGGATATCTGCAAAAGGATCTATCAATCTACTGAACTAAATTTTTAAACATATACATTCTTATTAAACTTGAACACAAATGGCCATTATTTGTAAATGTATTTATTCTCTTTCTACATCCTGTAGATTTCAAACTTTCGATTTATTCCTGGATGGGGTAAGAACAAATAAAAAAGCACCATTTCTCTTGTTCCTATTGAAAACACCGCTGAAGACTAAATAGTAAATGAGGCTTAAAATGAACAGTCAGCTTAAACCCAGCAGGAAAGTTCCTTAGAGAGGAACAGTTTTGAAAACTAACACTTTTCTATTTGCTGTATCTCTACAGAGGTGAAAATTTCTAGGAAGTCACATGGACTACTTCAATGAGGAGACCTGCAGAGGAAAGAAAATTCTGCTTTCCTGTTCATCTCAAACTCCTATCATTTCAATACACCAGAACCTCTTATTTCTGTTCAGTACAATATACCTGTCAAGGTTATATATCTCCTTGGGGTACTTATTATATATTTTAAGTAGACCATTGACCAATCAGCTTTTCACAAGAAAATTAATCATTTTGTATATCAACCACATTTAGAAACGTGAAAGTTCCTGCAGTTGCAGGCAACTGTAGATGGAGAGGACAGTGTTAATTCCAGCAGGACACAGAATAATGCATGTTCTAAAGGACTGAACATGGATGTTTTCCAAACTCAAAACATGTACAAGTGTCTTGAGGTGAACTCCTAGTCATTTTTTTGTTAGACGTTCAGTCATTAATGAGAAGAGTCACAATAATAATAATAAAATCTGTAGTGTATTTAGCATGTACTACATGTTAGATACCCAATTGTATGCTTTCTATGTATAATCTTATTTTATTCTCACAACCATCTTGTGAGATATTTTCAACCTCATCTTATACATGAAAATGATAAAGCTTAGAGAATCAGAGTATTTTACTTAAGAGTACAATGAATAAGTGGTGGACCTAGATAAAAACTCAAATGTCTCTGAGTTCAAAGGCCATCTTGCCACCCTCCCTTGGTGTTACTATCTCTCTTCATTAAAAGGTACTTGTAATGAATTAATCAGACTGAAATGTTGGCCTGGAGAAGTGATATTCTGAGAGGTAGGATGGCTCTAATTTTTCTGACATGGTGTCTAAAATTTCAAAATTGAGCATTACATAGTTTGAATCATTAGAAATCTTTGAAAGGTAAATATTATTTATTCACAGATGAGTTAGAATAAATGTCAGCTTACTTTTTCCAGTGGTGGGTTAGTGGTGACTATAAAATGGGTATTTTAACAGAGAGGATTGAAAACCAAGGTAAGAGGATACTGAGATAGGTAAACTTTCTACCCTGTGGTCCCCTTCTAGTACGTGTTTTCCCCTTTCTCTGCTTTTCTTCTAGACTTCTATTCACATTCCTAAAGTTTCCTTTTTCACTCTCACTTGCCCCTCTTTCTTCCCATAATTCCCTCCTGCCTCTGCCTTACTCCTTTCTTTCTCTCTCTTCTCCTTTCCATCTTTGATCTCTAAGTCTGAAGTCAACAGTCTTCACAAGGCACCTACTTACATTTGCCCATTCAAATTTGTTTTATTCTGAGTAGGAGTTTGTGACCCCCACTTGGGGACAAAATTCAAGTGTCAAAACTGATTAGCAGAAATGTGTCGTTGTTTTGTCATAGGAGCCTAAATGAAAGCCCTTAACTCACATTTCCTTCTCAGACAATGAGACTAGAGAACAGCACAAAGTTATCTGGGATACTTAAAGTGGTTATGGAGACTTGTTAAAGGTGAATAAATGACTAATTGCCATTGTGGGAGTTTCACATTGTAAAATATTTGTCAATATAATAAGTGGCAATTTTAGACTAGGATTGACAGAATTTTTCTGTAAAGGCCAGAGAGTAAAAATTTTCAGCTTTGAGAGCCATAAAGTCTTTATCATGTATTCTCAACATTCCTATTGTAGTGAGAAAGGAGTTGCTCTCAATGTGTAAATGAATGAATATTGGCTCTGTTCCCATAAAACTTTATTCACAAAAATGGGTAAGTGGTATAATTTTCTGGGCTTTGTTCTAGACTCTCTTTTATCTTTCACTTGCCTATATCTAACCAATCACCATATTTATGGGTAATAAACAGCATTTATCACCTCTTTTCCCTTCCTAGGTACTTGTTATATGACATTCCATGTACTAATTAAAGCTTATGCATTATATCTTTTAAACTTCCCAGTGCCTGTTATTTGTCCTTGCTCTCTCAATTTTAAAGCTTGGAAAATTAAGCAACCTGTCTCATTCCTTGCAAATAAAAAATAGTCAGAATGTGTCTAATTGAGAATCCTATGCTTTTAACAATCTCTTCTCCAATCTTCCATCTGATATCTTTGCCTCCATTTCCAGCTTCATTTCCATTCTGCACAAAGCTATCAGAATAATTAAATAAATCCCAAACATGTCCAGTTTCTTTGCTTGACTAAAAGTCTTCAACAAGCTGACCCTGGCTTACCTATCCAGTTCTGCTCTAACAAGAACCTTCTTATCTTCATCCATGCCTTCTCCTTCACATACACATAGTTAAGGTCTCAGCCACATCAAATTACTTTAAGTCCTATAAACACATAAAGCAGTTTCCATGTCACCATGGCTTTGCTCACATGGTGCCGTTGAGTCCCAGTTACCCTGTTCCCCTTTCTTATAGCCCACACCACTTTATTATTCTCTGCCTTTCCTTGTGTTTCCAATGTTTTTCCAAGAAAACTTTCTTGACACTGACAGTTCAGTAAAACATTTATCTCTTTATTTTTCACTGTAATCTGATTTTTTAAGCACATATAATATTGTGTAATATATTTGTTTTATTGTGTATAATTGTTTTTATATTGTATCTGTCTTTTCTATTATATAAACTAGAATATCATCTGGGAAGGAATTTGACTAATTGCAGCTAGTAACTTTTATACAATTTTCAAGAGAGTTGAGTCATGCAGATATGAGTAGAGTGGGTGCCAAAATGAGCTGTGGTTATTGAAAATATATATTAGGTCTTTGTAAATCTTAAAGTATATTTTCATGAGAAAGGTTGTAGACAGATACAGATTTATAGGGGTTTATTTGTGGAGTTTTTCTGTTTGTTTTGGGGGAGAAAGGGGTACTACAGTGTGAGAGACATGCATTAGTGATGTGACTTCAATGGGGTTGCATCTATGATATACAAATTCCTTTATAGTAAAAGTTTGATCTAGATAAAATAAGAATGGTCACATAATTAATGCCAGAGGACAGTTACTTCATATCAAATGAAAATATTATAAGAATGAAATTTTCAAAGCACTGCACTTAGGAGCATTCAAAAACTCTCATGAAAATTATGACCATTATTTAGAAATTCCAACTATTAGAATTGTCCTGAGATACAATTTAAGGATAAAAACCTAAGAAACAGGTCTATAAAAAATGAATGAAACATCTTTTGTAATTTTTGTGATATTTATTTGAAAACTATATTGAAAATAATTTAGTATGTAAAAGCACAAAGGGGTTTTATGTCATTTGGGGCAAACAGTTTCCTTACTTATTAGTTATATGTTTGTCCTATTCTACATTTTTCACAAGACAGAATATTCTATTGTTCTATAGCTTCCTCTCTGTTCTGGGACTAACTTGTTTATATTTTTATTTTAAAAATTTAAATTTAAATTTAAAAAGCCCAGTGATACTACAGAGTAATCTTGAGGCTCGTATGTTAAGTTAGTTTAGAAACTCTCCCACTAGATTGGTACCTTGCAGAAGAGACAACATGGAGGTATATAACTATATTCTTTAGAAATTGGCAAAAAACAACTCATAGTGCTGTCAGTTATACAGCTAGGGATGAGTGAGTTGGAGGTGGGGGAGTGCGACTTCTTTGTGAGTTTACTTGAGAATAGTGCTAACTAATGAACTATTCCAAACACATTAGTGACCCAAGAGAGTGTTCTCAATGTCTCAGGAAAACAGCGTCTTATAGTTCACACACTTCACTCATTACAACTATAAGATGATCTCAGTCCTATCTTCTAACAAGGATGTGAGGAGTACCCAAGAGACATCCCAGGGGATATAGTTCTGCATTCTTGCTTCTAATATCAAAGAAGCAAACAGGACTTACAGATATAGTGCCCTATAAATTCTGATTCCTTAAAATTGACTGAGGTATGGTGTGCCAGCTTTCAAATTGTCAAAGGATGTTGTTTCATCCTTGATTTGGATAATAATGAGAAATATTGTATAAAGAATCATATCTCATGAAGGATAACATGTCTCAAATCCCCTTCATGGAATGCTGTGGCTGAGCCTATTGCTGTTTATCAGTAACCAACCAGTAATAAAATAGGAGACAGTGACTATATATGGTTTTTAATATAAATGACTTAATCTATGGAAAGCATAAAAGTGGAAAAAGGCCTATTAGTTGTGGTGGCAAGTCAAGATCCATACATATTTCAATCAACAGAAGTGTACTTCCATTTTATAAGACAAAATGTAACAGTGTGGGGTAATGAAATTTTTATATTCATACTAAAAAATCTCTGAAAGATATCATAAGAATGACTAATGTGAAAGTCAATTCATTAAAAAAAAACTGGACATGTAGTAAACTGTATGCCTATAGACCTTAAACTATGCAAAGAAGTTCATGGAGATGCCACAGGATAGTTTCAATGTTTAGGGAAACAGATATATTATACAAACTATTATAACATACATTTTTGACATTCATTTTGATGATGTAATATCTTTACAAAGATGGAATTTAGATTGTTGTTATCAAAAGCAAATAGTATAGGAAGTGAGGGTAGTGTTATCCAACCTTTGAGAAGCTGTATCGTAGCCAACTCATATGCTCATCCCACTAGTGGTTGTAATTATTTTAAAAAATAAAACAAATATAGTACTTTTTGTCAATCTATGTGTTTTTTTTCCAAATAGCTACAATGTTCTTAGAAGAAAAACACTAAGTTGCTTGGACCTATCAACTTACGAAACTCAACTGTTTTTTTGCCTTGCTTTGTTTTTATTTTGTTTTTTGTTTTTTTGTCTTGTAATCATTATGAAAATACTATTGAGAAACTAAGGTTGCTGTAAACCAAGAAAATATAGAAATCTTTTCTCTGATCTCATATGGCTAAAATAGAATATAATTTTTTAAAAATAAAATATAACAGCCAAAAAAATGCCTAATTGGTTGGATATCATTGGAAACAATATTGAATCCAAACAAAAGCAGATAATTGTGCTATCAACATTTTCACATTGCTACCTACTTAAAATAGAAATAATTACTACTACTATATAACTTTTAATTCCTACAACAATCCACTTATATAAATGTGAAAGAATTTGGTAAAGATTTTACCTAATGGGATCAAAATAACAGAACTAGGAGGTAGTAGAATTGAGAATTTTTTGCCTATGTCTTCTTTCTACAAACACAATACCCATTTTCTATGCTATTTTGCCTCTGCATGTTAAACATACTTGGATACAAAGGATATTCAATTAGTTTTAATTGCATTTAGTCTGGGGATTGAATTTTAAGAAGAAAACTAATAAGCTGGAATATGCCTAAAGTGATGAGGAGAGGGAATTTAATATTAAATTATTTGAAGAATTATTGAAAAATGTGACAATGCTTTTCTAGAAAAAAAAAAGCGTATGGAATCAAAAAAGTTTCCTAATATTTGAAAAACAATCTGTTCAGAGACCTCACACTGATTTCATATGGCTAGGATTAGAGAAGAAGACCACCAGAGAGAGAGAGAGAGAGAGAGAGAGAGAGAGAGAGAGAGAGAGAGAGAGAGAGAGACAGAGACAGAGATAGAGACAGAGATAGAGACAGAGACAGTAGCTCAAGATAAAGAAGGATTTATTATACTGAGAGTTTTCCAAAATTATACAAGCTGTTTGGAAAGTAGTAACATTTCCATCTTTGTAGGCATTTAAAGTAGAGTCTATTGGGGTAATTATTGGGTCAATTTTAAATGTGATACCTGTGTTGGAAAATATTTGAACTAGAATATTTCTACATTTCTTTCAAACTTCATTACTCTAGACCAAATTACTACTCACCATAGTCATGGTTGTCCTAGCTATTAATAACCAAATTAGAAATATTATCAAATATTGGATTTCTTGTGGTTCAGATGGACTCATGGAGTTCTTACTGAGAAGAGAGAGGAATCGGAGTCCATAGAATCAGTTTAAGACAACCACCCTTGAAAAAAGAAACAAGGAAACAAATGCTGCTGAGAATTGGGAAGAGTACAATTCGGAGAAACTAAAGGTTGGGATTGAAGTCAAGGCAATACAGCCAAACAAGTGAACCTGAAAGAAGAGCAAGTCAACGTCAAAAATGGAATTTGGAAGAGATGAAGTGGAAGGCCTATGATATGCATTTTACTGGCAATAGTTTGGTCCATTTGAGATCTGATATAAAAATGCCGTTGACTTAGCTAAAATATAACACTATGATTATAACTTCATTAGCTTAATGATGTTAGCTGCCTTTTTTTTTTGGAACTGTCCCCCGATGTCAATGTTTGTTATGCCTGAAGATCATGCAAGATGTTATTTCTGAAAGTACTTCTTTCCCTGTTAAAATGAAATGAATATCACTTTACTAATATAGTGATTCAAGCAGGCAACTATAGAAGCAACATTCAGATAGAATTAGTCAAAACAAATGCAATCTGTTTCAGTCATTAATACCTTTATTATCTGGCTTATGAAGTTATTTGGAATATAAAATAACATGAAGAATGATTTTACTGGAATAATCCAGCCAAAATGAGAGCTATGAAACGGTGCAAGTTTCTTCTAAACATACACTGCTGGACAAATATTTCCCAACCATTTTGGTAAGTATTGAACATTTTTTTTCCCAAGCCCAGAATGCTGCCTCTTGAGGCATTCTTGAATAAAGCAGCAGGGGATTGTCAACAGTCTCTGGTCTTGTTATAGGTTTTAGGGGACAAAAATGCCCCATTGAGAATCCCAAGAACAACTGGCTCCAAATCATCTTGTCTTAGAATCTAAATCCTTTTAACAATAGTGAAGAAGGGCTGCCAAGAAGAAGACTAGAGAAGAAGAGATGCAGGACGAACTAGAATAAAGAACCTGATTTGTACTTACGGTAATTTGCATTTTTTGAACTCACCCCACCCTGCTGTGTAATGAAATGCTAGGAACAGTAAATGAGAGTAGATTCCTTAACATAACAGCACAACACAATGCCGGAAGCTTTTTAACAGTATTCTTTCTGCTTACCAGTGGACTCAAAGTCAAATAACATTACTTGAGAGGCAGTAATAATTTGATGAGCCAGGACAAGCTCTACCTGAGTGGAATGTTGTGGTCATCAGGTCTACACTGCTACCAGCAATTAAAAATTAACCGTGGCATTTTCAAAACAGGAATGTAACAATTCATATGCAGCTTCTCTTCCGCTTGACATATGTCTAAAGCGCATCTGTTTTCTCAAGTCAAGATGGTTACACATAACAAATCTCTTTTGTGTGCAACGTACAAAGCTAGGTCATTAACACACCTGCCAGAAAAGCAAGGAGGAAGGAAAAAAAAATCCTTTCTTTTGGTAAACTCATTCATTTAGAACAATCAAGTTCCCCTGTGCTGTCCTTTGAACACCTCAATTACCTCCTCTTGCCCTTACAAACAAGTGGTGTGAATTTTAATCAGCTGGAATGTAATCAAGGGCTGGAATAAATAGTGTTGTTAAATCATTTTTACAAAGAAAAGCAACTCATATACCTATACTGTATGTGTCTGTGTTTTCCACAAGGGTGGAATGCCCTTGCTATGGACTGAAACAAACAATGTTTTATTTTTGTTTCAACCTCTGTTGACTTTCCTGTGCATTCCTTTCCCCTAGTATGCCAGAGCCTCAGTTCTGAGAATAATTAGCAACACCCTCTGGTGATAACAGGGCCACAGCAACCTAACAGCGATATCTTGCAGGCGCCAGCTGTGCTTCAGTATTTATTTATTAAGATCACAATATTTACACAGTATGAACTCATTGAGATGGTGGGGGATTGAGCAACGCTCCAGCAGCTAAATTTCATCTGTATTTTTAAGTGGAGATGGGGAAAAAAAAAAACAAAAAAAACTTCTAGGTTGTGTACTGTTTACTTCTCTAGATAGGAAATTCAAGCTTCTAATTTCAATCCAGCCCTGTTTTGCTAGCAGTTTTGCATATAGATCCTCTAGGGGTTTCACAGACATGCACTGCAGTGGCTGCTGCAATGGAACCTGCTTGTCCAACACAGAAGGGAAGCTTAAAGCTGCTGTAGATGCATGAAATGACACAGCAAAGAAATTAGGCAGCAGGTTTGCAGTGGCTGATAACTCCAACTCAACCCAGAACTGTGAATGAGCAATCTAGACATTTGCTCAAAATCCCCACTTCACTTGAATTATTGTAGCTTTTCATTTGCTTTTCTGTGAGAATTTGTTATCATGGTGGTAGGCAACATGTGTTCTGATGTTCATCTGCTTGCAAAGTGAGTTGCTATGTAAAGTCCTATCTTGGAGAAGGTTTTTGATGTAGATAGGCAACTTTATTTTTAGGAAAATAATGTTAAAACTGTATTTGAGATAGGAAAGAAATAAATGGCTAGAATTAAGAATGAGTGAATTTTTTTGTCATCATGTGATACTCCCTGGTTTTCTGCCTTGAGGTTCCTTGAGGATGAGTTGATTCTACTTTTAAAATACAAATATTATTGATCAATGGATAGATATTATAGGCAGTTATAGCAAGTTAAATAAGCTAGGCACAGTAAGACAAATGCTGTGTGTTCTCACTTATATGTGGAACCTAAAAAATGCAAACTCATAGAAACAGAGAAAAAAACAGTGGGCTATGAGGAAACGGGAAATAGCCTGTGGGAGGAGCTACCAGGGGAATAGGAAAATGAGGAGAAGTTGCTCAAAGGGTACAAACTTTCAGTTATGCAGGATGAATAATTCTGAAACTCTAATGCAACATGGTAGCTGTGGTAAATAATACCGTACTGAATACTTGAAAGTTGCTAAGAAAGTAGTTAGAAAAAAGGAAGACACTGGATAGGCAGATAGATTAGGGAGGACAGATAAACATTTCTGCTGCAAGCCCCATGCACAGGAATGAGAACACCTATTTCCAGGTCCATGGAACTGCCCCTTTCCCGAGCTTCCCCTTGATTGGCCCTTTCCCACCCCCACCCGATTTGTGCATTGCAATCCCACCCCATGGTGCCTCTCTCTGATTGGTGCTACTGCTGCCCAATCAGCACATTCCTAAGACTATATAAAATCCTGCGTTTTGTTCGCCAACTGGCAGCCTTCTTCATGATGTCTTCTGCCAATGGGGAATTTCCTGTCTCCTGATACATTTCTATTTACTAAATTTCTTGTTGACTGTCCCCTTGTTCTTCTTGGGCAAGAGACATGAACTCAGAACTGTTGAACTAAAAGAGCTGCACTGGGAGGAAAAGCAGAAACCAGAGGAACTGCCAAACTAGAAAAGCTGCACACGTCCCTGGACTGTATCCCCTAGTTGAAGAGAGCTTTAATACTCCTGGGGGAAGTAGGGAGGATGGGGGAGGGGGGATTGGGTTGGGTTGAGGGTGCACCTGGCTTGCCGGCCCAATGAACCATGGGGATGTAAACACTTCTCTGGGGCTGGTTCACCAGCCTGCTGAACTGGCAGGCTGTAAAGACTTTTCAGGGTTTGACTCACCAACCCCAAACTAAAAGAGCTGTAAGGCTCCTTGGTAGCTCTGCAGCTGTTGGCATCCCTGAGTTCTTGAACTCCACTGTGTTCCCCTTTCCGGATGCCATCCCGTCCCCGGCCACCCTGTCTATCCTGGACTAGCAGTGCAGTTCCAGGAACTGCAAAATCCTTTGGGGGCCCAGCTTGCCAACCCATAGGACAAACAGCATCAGTAGGTCTTCAGTGTTCTCACTACATGCATACAAACACATACAATTGTTAGGTGGCAAATGTTAGTTAGCTTGATAGTGATAACCATTTTACAATGTATACATATATCAAAGTATCATGTTTACACCTTAAATATATACTATTTTGCTCTTCAGCTATGTCTCAATAAAGCTGGGGGAAAGAAGTTATAATAAGATGTGAGACATTTAGATTATTTTATCATGGTAACCTTAATCACCTAAATCATCTAAATTTTCTGCATCTTTACTTTCTCACATCATAGAGAGATGTCTGTTACTCAGTTCAGCATTTTCAAAATCATTGGCTTAATATTTTTAAAGTATTTTGAGTATGGAAACTTAATGTAGTTGCATAGTCTTCAAAAATAACCAATAAATCATTTAAAAAACTTAAGAGATATCCTGTCAATATTGGAAGAAACTGAGCTTTGTTGACAGCTAATAATAACTTATTCTAATTATTTACAACAAATATCTAATTATATATCTAAATATATTATATTAAATATATAATGTGTAATTATAATAATATGATTATATAATCACATATAGTACATAACATTATTTACTAATACATCGTTAAAGTAGTTGCAAAATGTGAATATATTTTAGGAAGGATTTATCAGACAATAATGTTGCACAAAGTCATAAATTATAAAGTTATTCTCAAGCACTGGTTATTTTCATGCCAGCCTTAGCCTTTTTAAAAATTAAAAAGAGGATAATGCAGCAGTTCAGTTGACATTTAATATTGTATTGTCCATATCACTTTATCTTTCATCCAGTTTATTGCTTTTATATTATTAAAATATCCCAGAATGATCTAACATGAATAAGAAAACAAATTTTCTGTATGATTTTAACTTTATTTTAAAAAATAGCTGCAAAAGAACATGACGATTTCGTGGTAAACTTATTTGTGAAGTAAAATGTACACACAGAAAAGTAAACAGAAGAAAATCACGCAGATTGATGAATGTTTTGGAATTGAATACATCTGTATATCTAGACCCAGATCAAGGAATGGATTCGTACCAGAACCCAGAACTCCTCTTGGGTCTCTCCCATACACTGCTTGTTCTGAATAGTAGTAACTGGTATTCTGATTTCTAAAGACACAGATTAGTTAGAAGAATAATTTAAACAGTCCCAAAATACATAGATTATAACACTAACTTCTAGTTTGACATTGTTGATATTCTAAATGCTAATGCATAAAAATGATTAAGCATGGTGTAGAAGTGGGAAGGGGTTGATCTTTCTCCCTACCATAAGAGTCATGGCAGACACTCTTATAGCTAAAGAGAGATGAAGGAAAGTCATAGTAAATTTGCTTAACATGGAAGCCTTTAGCATGAAGACTCAAAGGCCCCTGGAAATTTGTGCATTTTTATGCTTAGAGTCAATGGAGAATGGGTAGCTGTGTAGAACTGTGACTGGACAAAAAAGTATATGATCTGATGGCAGTAGACTAGGGAGAAACCCTGCCAAGCCTATGTCTTCTTGGCCTTTCTAAACAGCATTTTCTCCATCTGGGTACTGGGCAGGACCCTTTCTGGCATGAGGGTCTTAAGAGCTACTATCAAACAAGTTATGTCAGAGAATTTCTTTATTGACAGCTCTTATGCAGAAAAAGGAGAAGGTTAGAATAATATGTTTAGGCTTTATGCTGACTTTGGGGAAAAGCGATTGGTTCTGGTTTCTATGATCTGCTTTGGAGAGGAGGAATTCCAGTTTCTAAGGCTTGGGTAGGGGTTGGGGAGAATGAGGGACTAGTTGCTGAAGGGCAGGAGAAAGTCAAAGAGGAACTACTTCTGAGGCTGCTTACAAGGCCTTTACTTTGGGGTAACGTTTCTTGAGCCCCAACAATAGCAAGAAAAATAACTTTGAATTTTAAGTGGAAAACCATACATGCATCTGAATAGCAACTGCTGTCAGGGAAAACTGCTGTGTTTATATTTGGAACAGAAAACAATCCTGTTCTATCTTCACTTCACTACAGGCAAAATTCAGTAAGCTGGAAATTTACCGCTGCTTCAGACACTGACGGTATGTTTAAATTGCCCCTGAGTTATTTAGTTCAAAAGTTACTATGCAAGAATGGTTCTTCCATTCTAGATACAACAAATAGATAAGATGCAAATCTAAACACTAGCTAATACTAGCAGAGGCTCAATCTTTTTTTTTTTCATGATTGTTCCAACAAGTGATTGTTTCAAATATAACATCAAAGATACTAAGGATTTTTAAATTCTCAAAAGTAGATCAATTTTTTCAACTTTTATTAATGTTGAATAATTAAATTCTCCAAAATAAATCATAAGACATATTTTTAAATATTGTTAATGTGATACTATTTTAAAGACAATGTTAATACTCATGGCTTATAAATAACTGAGTGGGAGAGTTCTGGTAAGATGGCGATGGCATTGGTGGAATTGTGAGATTCTCTGAACATGAGTTTCCAAAAAGACTCTTACTTTTCTTCCCCCACTCCCCTGCCCACCACCAGCCGCACCAGTCCGAGGCCTGGGGACCCTCGGTCCCACGCAGGGCTGAATATTACAGCCACCAGCTGCTGCTGCTCCAGTATACGTGATCCTCGCCTGCACAGGAGTCTTGGGTCTCGGCTCCCTCCCTGGCTACATCATCTTGCCCAGCACCCAGCACCAAGCTGCCGGTCACCCAGGGAGGATCTGGGCACCCACCCCTCAGAGATACTGGCTCCATTTCTGGCTGAAGTACCCTATGAAGGGCCCAGGGCCACTCTCGCTGCTCATCACCTTCCCTTTGGAGCTTTGGAGCGCTGGAGCTCTGGGCCCACCCTGGCTGCGGCACCCAGCACATGACCCCATGCTTGTGTAAGGGAACAGCATATGTTAAGGAGGTGCTGATTGGAGGTTCTCAGCTCTAGAGGAGGGAACTCCCAACTCCCTCCTCTACCCCAGCCTGCTAGTGACACCCCAGATCCAGCGCCCAGCTGTGCAGCTGATCCCTGGTGCCTCACACGCCACCACAGCCCATCATAGTGGATCGCCCAGGGACCCAGAGGAGTGGAGAGAAAGGATCCATGAAAGAGGAGCTGCCACCACAGCCATTCTCCAGGCAGAGATTTGCATTGCCCCGCCCACCTACAAGCAGTCTCCACCTCAGTTCTTAAGGTAATGTCGCTAAACAGGAGACAAATCCCCCCCCCATGCTGAATCAGACACAGGAAACTAAGCTGCAAGTAAATCTAGCTGCCTGCAATGAAAGCAAAGGGGGGAGGCTGGAGATCAGAGCTGAAGAGACTATAGTCACTCAGGAAATATTCCAGAGCTAGTCTGATTTCTTATTTTGACTTTTGATTTTATCATTTTGACTATTTGTTTTGCTCACTTTTGTTTGCTTTTTGACTTACCCTATCTGTTTGTGTTAGGGAAAACACATCAAAAGGCATGATTTTATCGATTTGTCTTTGTGTGGCTACCAGTATTCTTTAGGGAATTTTGCTTGCATGTTTTTTTCACTTCTCTCCAGCCTTGTGTCTCTTTTTCACCTGTTAGTTGCTGTGTATGTCTGTTTTCCCTCTCACTCTTCTCTCTCTCTAACTTCCTATTGACCCCCCCCTTCCTCCATTATTTTCCTTTTTTGTACCTCCTTTTGTTCCAGGGACGAAAACTATATCCCACTGCTCAGACAGATTTTAAGGCAGTGGGAAAAAAGTTCCAGTGTACTCATACACCTGTTGGTGGATGCTGGAATCAGCATATAGAGTCTGAATCATAGCTTCCCGCCTCAATTAAACCTCAAAACTGCAAAAAGTACAGCCTGCAGCCCACACTCCAACCTCAAAAGTGAACAAAGCCAGAGGACCCTCATAAGGAAGAACAGGAGATTGCACAAGTGAAGCAAAAGCAATCCCACCTTCCCTGAAAAATAGAATTAAAGAAGGGGAGGGAAAGGGGGAGAGAGAGAAAAATCTACACAGATGAAGCAAAACCAAAAGAAGAATATGGGTCTCTCCCAGACCCCTGGCAGGGCAGACACTGAGAAAACTGACTTTGGAATGCAAACAATGAAGAGCCCCCAGAATGACTGGTCTCAAACTACAAACCTAGATATCAAGACATTAATGGAGAGATTAAAAAGAATAGAGGAGAGACAAGAAGAAACTAGGAAGGAGCTGATAATTGAGAAAACAGTAATAAAGAACACTGTGAATGAAATAAATAACAAACTGATAAACATGGAAAGCAGAATTACCCAAGCAGAAGAAAGAATCTCAGAACTTGAGGACCAAAATATAGAACTAACCCAAATTGTTAAAAACACAGAAAACAAGCTTAAAAAGACAGAATAAAACCTTCAAGAGATGAGCGATTACTTCAAGAGACCAAACCTAAGAGTAATTTGCCTTCCTGAGGCAGAAAGAGAGACAGAGAACACAATGGAACAAACTTTCCATAAGGTTATTCAGGAAAACTTCCCTTATCTAATCAGTGATGCAAAAATTCAAACACAAGAGATTCAGAGAACCCCTGCAAGACAACAGATGAGAAGACCAACTCCCAGACACATAATAATTCACCTAAACAAAGTAGATATAAAAGAAAAAATCCTAAAGGCAAAAAGAGAAAAAGGCCAGATCACCTACCATGGAAGACCAGTTAGAGTAGCAGCAGATTTGTCTACAGAAACCCTGCAGGCTAGGAGAGCTTGGAGCCCTATCTTCAAAGTCCTAAAAGATAAACAATTTCAACCAAGAATAACCTACCCAGCCAAGCTAAGCTTCGTCAGTGAGGGAGAATTACAATCTTTACCAGATATCCAATCCCTAAGAACTTACGCTGCCACCAGACCACCTCTACATGAAACACTTAAGAAAGTACTAAACACAGAAGAAAAGGAAAAAAAGAACAACATTCTTCACAAAAGTACAGGAAAAATAATAAGATACACATGAACCAATCCCAAAATGAAAAGAAAGACAAAAAATCAAGTGGAAGAACAATAACTCTATAAGAATGCTATGATAGGGACGAACTCTCACATTTCAATAATTAGCCTGAATGTGAGTGGACTAAACGCACCACTGAAAAGACATAGAATGGCAAAATGGATAAAATATCACCAGGCAACAATATACTGCCATCAAAAGACCCATCTCACTAGAAAGGACACGCACAGACTCAAAGTAAGAAGATTGAAAACAAATTTTCAGGTGAATGGAACACAAAAGAATGGAGGAGTTACGATCCTAATTTCAGACAAAATACCATTTAAGCTATCAAAAATTTAAAAAGACACAGAGGGCTACTACATAAGTATAAAAGGTTCACTCCATCAACAAGAAATATCTATCCTAAACATATATGAACCCAACTTAGGAGTGCCAACTTTCATAAAGCAGCTTCTAGGAAAACTAAAGAAAGATATTGACTCTAACATCATCATAACTGGAGACTTTAATACCCCACTCACAATCCTAGACAGATCATCAGGACAAAAAAATCAGCAATGAGATCCAGAACCTCAATGTGACCCTTGAGCAAATGGACTTAATTGGTACCTACAGAACACTCCATCCAAAGACCACAGAATACACATTCTACTCATCACCACATGGAATGTACTCTAAGATCGACCACATACTTGGCCATAAATCAAACATAAGCAAATTTAAAAAGGACTGAAATTTTACCGTGCACCTTCTTGGACCACAGTGGAATAAAAATAAACATTAACACCAACAAGGTCCCCCCAAAACCCA
>NW_007054573.1:136006-136236 GCF_000164805.1 Carlito syrichta | reverse complement strand
AGAAAAAGAGAGAAAAAACCCAAATAAGCACAATCAGAAACACAAAAGATGAAGTCACATCTGACCTTGAAGAAATACAAAAGATTATTAGACACTACTATGTACACTTGTATGGAAACAAACTTGAAAACCTTAAGGAAATTGAGAACTTTCTGTCATCACACAACCTGCCTAAGTTGAAACAAGAAGAAATTGAGACCCTAAATAGACCAATAACAATCAAGAAAATT
>NW_007054573.1:90012-135986 GCF_000164805.1 Carlito syrichta | reverse complement strand
ACAAAAAAAAGCCCTGGACCAGATGGCTTTCCAGCAGAATTCTATAAGACATTTAAAGAAGACATGATTTCAATCCTACTGAAGGTATTCTAGGCTATTGAGAAAGATGAAACTCTCCCCAAATCATTCTACGAAGCTAACATCACATTGATTGACACCCAAGCCAGGTAAAGACCCAACAAAGAAAGAGAACTACGGGTCAATATCTTTGATGAACATAGATGCTAAAATTATCAGCAAGATCCTAGCAAACAGGATTCAACAATACATCTCAAAAATCATCCATCATGACCAAGTAGGCTTCATACCTTGGATGCAAGACTGGTTCAACATACATAAAACCATAAATGTAATTAAATACATCAACAAATGTCAAAACAAAAGCACATGATTATATCATTAGATGCAGGAAAAGCCTTTGATAAAATCCAGCATCCCTTCTTGATAAAAACCCTCGAACATCTAGGCATATGAGGAACATACCTCAAAATAGTAAAAGCCATCTGCGAAAAACCCACAGCCAGCATACTCCCAAATGGACAAAAATTGGAACAATTTTCCCTGAAGACTGGAACAAGACAAGGATGCCCACTCTCACCCCTCCTGTTCAATGTAATATTGGAAGTCCTGGCCAGACCAATCAGAGAAGAGATGGCAATCAGTGTATCCAAATAGGAAAAAAGGAAGTCAAGTTATCTCTCTTTGCAGATGACATGATTGTGTACCTTGAAAACCCAAGAGAATCTGTCAAAAACTTCCTTATACTGATAAAGGCCTTTGGCAACGTCTCAGGATATAAAATAAATGTGCAAAAGACAATCGCTTCTCTTTACACCAAAAGTAAACAAACAGAAAATCAAATAAAAACCACAATTCCATTCACAATAGCCACAAAAAAATGAAATATCTTGGCATCTTCCTAACTAGAAATGTGAAAGATCTTTACAATGAAAACTAAAAAACACTGCTCAAAGAAATCAAAGATGACACAAACAAGTGGAAAAATATCCCATGCTAATGGATTGGAAGAATCAACATTGTGAAGATGTCCATCCTACCTAAGGCAATCTACAGATTTAATGCAATACCCATCAAATTACCAGCAACATTCTTCTCAGACCTAGAAAAAACAACACAGAAATTCATATGGAAACACACACAACCAAGAACAGCCAGAACAATCCTCAGCAAAAAAAAAAAAAGTAGGTGGTATCACATTACTGACTTCAAACTTTACTATAAAGCTATAATAATCAAAACAGCTTGATATTGGTATAGGGACAGGCACATAGACCAATGGAATAGAATTGAGATTCCAGAAGCAAAACCTCAATTTCTCAACCAACTCATCTTCGACAAAACCTCCACCACCTACCACTGGGGAGAGGAGAACCTATTCAGTAAATGGTGCTGGGAAAACTGGCTGACCATATGCAGAAGATTGAAACAGGATCCCTATCTATCCCCATACACAAAAATTAACTCTAAATGAATCAGAGACCTAAATGTAAAACCTCAAACTATAAGAACCTTAGAAAATGAAGGACATATCCTCATGGAAATTGGAACTGGCATCCAATTTTTGAACAAATCCAAAACCCACAGGCCATAAGAGATAAGATAGACAAGCAGGACCTCATTAAACTATCAAGCTTCTGCAAAACCAAAGAAACCATCAAGAGAGCAGGGAGACAGCCTAGAGACTGGGAAAAAGTATTTCCCAACTCCAGGTCTGACAAAGGCTTAACGTCTTGGATCTACATGAACTCAAATGTGCTGAAAAGAAAAGAACAAACAACCCCATTATAAAATGGACAAAAGATATGAACAGACACTTCTCAAAGGAAGATATTCGAGCAGCCAACAGACACATGAAGAAATGCTCAACCTCACTAATCATCAGGGAGATGCAAATCAAAACCACACTGAGATTCCACCTAACTCCAGTCAGAATGGCAATTATCAATAACTCAAAAAATAACAGTTGCTGGAGAGGGTGTGGCAAAAAGGGAACACTTCTACACTGTTGGTGGGAGTATAAACTAGTGCAACCTCTGTGGAAAGCAGTGTGGCAATTCCTAAAAGCTCTAAATATCGACCTCCCATATGACCTCACAATCCCTCTACTGGGAATATACCCTGAAGAACTCAAATCACTCTATAAAAAAGATACCTGCATATGTATGTTTATCGCAGCATTGTTCACAATAGCAAGAACCTGGAAGCAACCATGCTGTCCATCAAAAGAGGACTGGATTAAAAAAATGTGGTACATATACACATCGAATGCAATCATAAAAAAGAACAAAATCATTAATTTTGCAGCAACCTGGATGGAACTAAGGTCTATAATACTGGGTGACCTCTCACAGAAACAAAGATCTGAGCATCACATGTACTTACTCCTCTAGTGGACCTTGATCATCCAATGTAATACCACAAGAAAATGACTGACAGTGGTGGGAAACTATGGGGGGGAGGGGAAGGGAGATGCAATTAATGGTAGTAAATATCTGTCTGAGGGCGGGGAGACACCTCTTATCAACAAGGGTGCCTGAACGAAGCATATTTGTATACCTAGCCCTTAACTGTACCCCACAATATCATAATAAAAAATATTGATTATAAAAAAGAAAATAGTATAGTATAGTAAATAATTAGTATAGTATAGAATGATATAGTATAGTAGAATATACAATAATGTAACACATTATTACAGGATGCATATGGTAGCAAGGTATATATGATTAGAGTCACAAGAATGTAAGTTCCATAAGGGCAGGTATTTGTTTTATTCACTACTGTATCTGTAGCACCTAGAACAATACCTAGCAAATATTAAGCAGTCAGTAGATATTTTTTAATTAATTAGGATTTCAATTAATTCGTTATTCCTGATCCCATACCAAATTTTAATTTGATAGTAATTCAATGAAGAAAATGTAGTAAAAGACAATTTTTCTTCTACCTCTTCCATTCTAAGTATGACTGACTATAACAATGTTACCTTTATAACAGTAATCTAATACTGTTGTTAATTCAACAATCACTTATTGAGCATCTACCATCCTAATAAGGGCAGTGTTGGATATTGAGGGGAAAAAACTAAGCAGTGTAAGACACAACTATTGTCTTTCTGGGAAGGCAAAATAATGACATGCATATGAAACCAGATGTGATTGAGTTGCAAAATGAACCACAGACAATGTTTTTCCCCCAAAGAACTAAAACTTAAAATAATTTAGAACAAGATTAAAAAATAAAACGTGAAAGATTGCTAGAATCAAGAGATTACACCATGAGGTGATTTTAACTGGGTGATATGTTAATTCAGATTATTACTCATGAGAAAGTGTAGGATATTTGAAATGCTCTACCCTATGTGAAGTCCACAGTCTCCAAACTAAAGATTTGTTCTCTAAACTAGAACTCCAGAGGAATCTGCTCTCTAAAGCAGAGGTGGACATATTTCACAGGATAAAGGAGCATCAACGAACTGGACACGAACTATCAAAATGTTCAGCCTACCAAGGGCTCTAGATTAGCCTACCCTAACACCTGTTCATTTCACCATACTTACTAATGCTGCTCTGTGCCAGGCCCTGTGCAAGGCATCTGGGTGTACAAAGATAATAAGAAACATTCCTATCACAAAAAGCTATTAGGCGAGATAGCACTTAATTTAGATTGCAGTGATCTATTTGTGCCTCTGCAATTACAACCATTTTACAGGTCAAATTTATGGGTTGAAAGATGGGACTATGATAGCCTACTAGAGAAGATCTAGTCCCTACACCATATTTTGCTCATTTGAACAAATGGTAGGAAAAAAGCTACTGTAAAACAAATATATGATCTTTATGAAAATGTTGGAAAATACAGAAAAGTACAAAGAAGAAAATGTAAAAAACCTAATTCTACTAATGAAAGGAAACCATTTTATAATATAAATATTTGGTTTTCATTCTTTCAGTATAAAACATGTTATATCACTGTTTCATTATTTACTACTGCTTTATAAATTTAATATATTGAACATTTTCCATATAATTTGGTATTCTTCTAAAACATGATTTAAATGAAATTCTATCACACAGCTATAGCATAATTTAGTCAAATTACCTATTGTTGGATATTTCAATTGTTTCCAATTTTGCCCAATTAGTAATAATGCTGCAAACTAAGTAACTAAATATAGTAATGTTTCTTCTTTTTTTTTTTTGAGTTGGAGTCTCACTGTCGCCCAGACTAGAGTGCAGTGGCCGCTCCCAGCCACCGCAGCTTCGACCTGCTGGGCTCTGGTGATCCTTCTACCTCAGCCTTCCAAGTAGCTGGAACTACAGGCGCATGCTACCACACTCGGCTAATTTTTTTTGATTTATTATAGAGATAAGGTCTCACCTGCCCAGGCGGGTCTCGAACCCGTGGGCTCAGGCAATCCACTCACCTCAGCCTCCCAAAGGCTTGGGATTGCAGGCTGAGCCACTGAGCCCGGCTATGTTTCTTCTTATAGATTATTCCAATAGATGAAGAAAATAATACTAGAATTAAATATTTCTATTTTGCAACTCCAAATAAACTAATAGATATAGGTACTGATCATCAATAATTACCAGCATTGCCAAAAAAAGAGAAAAGCAGATATTATGATCTAGGGATATAATACAACCTAGGAAGCACAGTATACATAGTACTGGTTCTGATTCTCTAAAGAATCCTGAATAATACAGATGAAAATGAAGTTAATAACTCTGAAATGTATTCAAAAATTGAAACAAAATCTTTCTCTGGATTTACAAAATTCAAATTTTGATAAGTACCACTTAGAGACAAAATATTCAATGTATTTCTTTTAATTTAATACTTCTTTCTTCATAAATTGGATTTTTTTCAGTTGTCCAAAAAAGATGAATCAGATGATACTGCCTCTGTTAGGGTCATCTCACTGGGGCCTCCAAAAATGTTAGGGTCACACTCTTTCAGTGAGGTCTCCAGAATGTTAGATCAGGCTTGCTGGGGGTATGAGTGTCTAGCGTGTGATTTGATGATGTGTAAAAGATGCAAAGAATTATACAGAAGCTAGATTAGAAAATATATTTTATTTAGAAGTAAATTCAAGAGAGAGAGAGAGAGAGAGAGAGAGAGAGAGAGAGAAGATTCACCAAGGTGGGGGAAGGGACCCAAACCAGGAAGCATGGCGACAGCCATAGCTCAAAAAGCACATGACCACACCAGAGTCTAGCAAGGCAGTGGCCACTTGTTGCTTGTGGTTGAGTCCTTTTAACCTTTCCCTTTGATGGGGTAAGGTCATTAATGTGATTGGTTGATGGTCTGCTCCAAGTCATCATGAAGGGGCAGGTAAGCGCAGGTACTGATGTCAGGTGATGGACAGTAGGAAGAGGGTGGGTTCGTTACATGATTGCTAATTACAAAGGGCTGATTAGGTTAACTCATAGGTTTGGGCTCGACTCAGAGGGGTTTTTCCTGCAAGAGGCTGTTAGATATTTGTAATCCACAAACTCCTTGACCAAAGATGGTCTTATTTTCATTTCTATGGCTTTGACCATCTACCTTGACAAGGAACCTGAGAGTTTACTATAGATTATTATGCTAAATCATGAACTGAAAGTTTGGGCTGTCCTGGTCTTGCATCTGAGGGAGATTTGCCGAAGGGATGGGACAGGCTGCCACTTGGCCCGCAGTAGAATGTCTAAATGCTTTACAATGGTTATGCTGGGGCAAAAAGACTAAGAATAAGCTAAGTTTCTTCTAGGTTTCTATAGGTACCTCCTTTCAGTTTCTTCTTTGAATCTGGAATTTACAGTAAAAAGTCTAGCCATTTTTCTTGGGCCTAGTCTCACTGAATGGTGTTTACTCTCGGGCCAAAGTATAGTGGTATGAAAATCCCTGACATGAGGCAAATTGATTAACAGGTGAAAAGGCAATCACATTTAATATGTGTAATGGGAGCCTTAGAATAAAGTCTCAACCCTCTAATGAAGTACAGAAGCTCATATACCATCCTGAACTTATAGAAAGAATGTGGGCTCAGACCATGAAAGGAAAGCAGGTTATGTTGGTAAATCAGCATTTAGTGGTAAGACAGGTTAAGGAAGGGAAAAAAGGAAGAGACTTGGCTAGCAAAAGGGGTCTTGTTCTGTAGATGACACCTCACAGTAAGCAACCCTCAGAAAGCGTAGATAGTAAATGTTTCTTTTCAGATCTATAAAGGTGTCAGATTCTCATTTAATGTCAGATTCCTAGATCCAGGAAAGGCCTAGAAAGAGAAGGTCTGACTGCATTAATGGAGATTTGCTACAGATGCAATTTGCCCCCACAAAAGACAGCTTTACAGGGCCACCTCAATCTACTGACCCTGAGGCAACCATTTCAAAAATATGTGAGATAAATTTAATTGGGGGGTGCGATCTATTGATACCACTTAGTGGCATGCATGCATGATCTTAAATCAAGTGAAATGTTCTTTTGGGGACTTCTGTGTAGTCTGTTACTGTTATTAAAAAAAAGAAGAAAGAAAGAAACACTGAAACTGAGAAGATAAGATTATGTTCTTCTGTCAGATAATTATTTTGTGTCCTTGAATACATTTCTCAAACTACCATTTGATAAAATGAAAATCATGATAATTTATTTCACAGAGTAGTACTGAGCTAGACACTTTTCATTTTCTGCTGTTACATACTCCATTCTTTTAGGAAGCCTGTATTCCATATAAACCCACCTCTAGTGCCACAAGTATAAATGTCTGATTCCAGGTGGAATAATCAGAGTTACTCATCCCGTTGGTGAAAGGGAATTGAGATACAAAAGCTGAGCTAATCAAATGATGGTGGGCTTTGTAGCTTCTTTTTTTTTTTTTTTTGAGTTGGAGTCTCACTCTGTCGCCCAGACTGGAGTGCAGCGACCGCTCCCGGTAACCGCAGCCTCGACCTGCTGGGCTCCAGCGATCCTTCCACCTCAGCCTTCCAGGTAGCTGGAATTACAGGCATGCACTACCACGCCCGGCTGCTTTTTTGATTTATTGTAGAGATGAGGTCTCGCTGCCTAGGCAGGTCTCGAACCCGCAGGCTCAGGCAATCTACTCACCTCAGCCTCCCAAAGGCATGGGATTACAGGCTGAGCCACCGAGCCCGGCATGTAGCTTCTTATATGCATAAAACAGTCAACAGAACAGATAACACTTCTTGTCTCATAATGCTTTAATTCTAGTTCTAGACAACTATATGTTTGTTTTTTCCTACACCAAACAATTTTCTAATGCTCAGCAGACACTGGGTGTCCTACAGTTTAATTCAATTCTGACACTAGCTACCTGAAGTTAGACAGGTTAAGGGTTTAGTCTCACAAACAGTTGCCTACTTTAGATGACAATCACAAGAAGCCGATCCCCCAATTTACATACAATTTCTTTCCACCTGGGTTGCAAATCAGAGATTCATAGAATTTCCTTCTCTTCTCAGGATCAATAGTTTGCTAGAACAGCTCACAGATCCCAGGGAACCAGTTTACTTGCTATTACACATTCATTAGAAAGGACATTTTAAAGGATACAAATGAACAGTCATATTATAAGATTCCTAAGGTGAGATACAGAAGGGTCCCAAACATAGGAGCTTCCATCCCAGTGTGACACTGTGTTAATGGTATGTGGATGCATTCTTACTCACCAACCCAGAATCTCTCCAAACCCTATCTTTAGGGCTTCTTTGAAAGCTTCTGTATGCTGGCATGATAGATTAGAATCATTGGCATGGCCGGGCTCAGTGACTCAGCCTGCAATCCCAGCACTTTGGGAGGTTGAGGCAAGTGGATTGCCTGAGCCCGTGGATTTGAGAGCAGTCCAGGCAACTTGCTGAGACCTTGTCTCTACAATAAGTCAAAAATTAGCCAGTTGTGGTAGCACGCGCCTGTAGTTCCAGCTATTTGGAAGGCTGAGTCGGAAGGATTGCTGGAGCCCAGCAGATTAACACTGGGGTGACCGTGATTGTGCCCCAGCACTCCAGCCTGGGCAACAGAGATTCCAACTCAAGAAAAGAAAAAAAAATCATTGACCTTTGATAATTAGGTCAGTCTCCTGCCCTTCTCCCTTCCCTGGAGACTGGGGATTTGAGCTGAATGTTCTAACCCTATATTTACAAGTTTGGTTTTCTTGACAGCCAACTTCCCATTCTTAGGGACTTTCTAAAATTAACTTCAATAACAGAAACTCAGGTGTGGTTGAAAGGAACTTGTAAATAGCAAAAGACATTCCACTCATCTTTATGCTCTCAAGCTAATTCAAGGAATGGGGGGGGGGGAAGTAAGGCAACACAGACATTTCAATCACCCTTGCCATTCAGGATCTTACAAGAATTTTAGAAAGTCTGTGTCAGGAACCAAGGAGAAAGACCAAATATATATTTCTTATATCATAACTACAAACATTGCATCCATAAAGCCTAAAGCATGATAAAACTATCTCTGTAAAAGTAATATCAGCCGGGCTCAGTGGCTCAGCCTGTAATCCCACACTTTGGGAGGCTGAGGTGAGTGGATTGCCTGAGGTTGTAGGTTTGAGACCCGCCTGGGCAACTTGGCGAGACATCATCTCTACAATAAATCAAAAAATTAGCCAGGTGTGGTAGCGCGCACTTGTAGTTCCGGCTACTTGGAAGGCTGAGGTGGAAGGATCGCCGGAGCCCAGCAGGTCAAGGCTGCGGTGGCTGGGAGTATGCCACTGCACTCCAGTCTGAGCGACAGAGTGAGACTCCAACTCAAAAAAAAAAAAAAAATAATAATAATAATATCAAACCACGTGGTGAAAGCTATAAAAGAGACTCAAAATCTGAAAAGTTGGAGTGGTTAGAAATTAACAAATCTGTTGTTTCTAAGTTTATTTTCACTCTAACAGAGGGTAATTGATTATCTTTATGTCTGGAACTCCTGACCCCAGGAGAGGGAGAACCTGCCACTCAATGCTGATAAAAATACTTTCCCTTAAACAATGGGCCAAAGACTGTAAAGATTTTCTTGAGGACAAAAGCTGAGGTTGAAGGACAAAAGTAGCTCCAACATGCTAGAAATCTCACCTCTTGCATACCTTCCTCCTAAACTGCTCTTATAATGGCTCACTGCCCAGGGGCTATATGTGATGGTCAGAGGACTTGCTTTATAGGTAGCATCTATTGTAAAAACCAATACTTATATTGAGATGTTTTTCATAATCTGATGGACCTGAGGGCCCACCCAATCCCAGAACACATACCAGGAATCTGGTTCTACTAGTCCTGTGATGCTTTCTCCCAGAAATTGGCTTTGTAACATGAAGACAGTTCTAACACTCCAATTATATCATCAACCAATTAGTAGTCCCTATCTCCCTGCTTACCAAAATCCCTTTAAAAATTCTAGCCTATGAATTCACAGGGAGGCAAATTTGAGTAACATTTTTCTTCCTCTTTACCCAGCTACTTTGTAATAATAAACTATTGCTCTAATTGTAATGGTGTGTCTGTTTTGGTTTTTATGCACAGAAGGCATAAGAACCAGGTCAAGCTGAAACAATGTTGATAGTGAAAAGTATTATGGAGAAAAATAAACGGGAAAGAGGAATAGGAAATGCCAGAACTAGGTATTTGCCATCTTGGAGCTCAGGAAATGATATTCCAAAACATGGAGGTGTTTTTTTTGTTTGTTTTTTTTTTTTGAGTCAGAGTCTCACTCTGTTGCCCAGGCTGGAGTGCAGTGGCACACTCATGGCCACTGCAGCCTCGGACCGCTGGGCTCAAGTGATCCTTCTACCTCAGTCTTCCAAATAGCTGGAACCACAGGCACACACCACCACAAATATGGAGCTTTCACATGCTGATCTGAAAAAGCAGACTCAAAATCTCTATGACTTCCACCATCCTTGTTCCTATTTCTCAACTCTCTGTCTTCCTCTAAGCACAAGGAGAGATGTTACTCTGATATTCGCTTATCTGCCTTAAGATGGGTCCTGGCAAAGGGAACACAATAGCCTTCCACTTTCTCCTTGAAATTTTATTACCAGAAAATTTAGGAATGTAACTATGCCTAGATGGACTTAGTCACAAGATGCTGTCTTGTCTTTGGGGCTCATCCAAATTCCAAAGAAAATCATTTCATGATAATGTCTGCCTCCTGGATTCATCATCTCTCCTAAAATTATTTACCACTCCTCTAAAATTGCCTCAGTCACTATATCCCAATGACAATTAATGTGTTTGGTTTGCTTTTAGTTTTTTTTAATTCCATGCAATTTCTTTACTCTTAATTTTTACATCTATTTAGGGTCATATATAAATATTGTATAGAGAACCTTGATATAAATAACCCCATCTTAGAAAAACATTCCATCTTACATTTTAAAAGGCATTATGCCCTAACAGGAACCAAATCTTTTGCCTAATCAATAAAGATGGCATCCAACCAGATGACATGACCAAGCAGATTCTTCTGCTATCAGTTCTTACCAGAAAGAGGACTCTGTGGCCATAAAAAAAGCAGGACTTCACCAACTGAAATGGTCATTGTCTTGCTGTCACTTGTAATAGGCAACCATTACCTACCACTGAAGACTCTGCCACAAAAAAGACTCATCCTTGCAAGATGCTGACAGACTGCCTGACCCAGACCAGGACATTTTTTTGTTGTTGTTCATGTCACTCTCCCTAGACTAGTTCATTAACCCTTTTTTCTATCCTCTTTCTTTTGATGTTGAATGTTACTTTGTTTGATGGATGTAGAATGTTTCATCTATGACATTTACATATTGAGTAAATATACTATTATGTATGGTTTGCAATATCGACTGACTTGTGTAGTGGCTTGAGCCTTTGTGCCTGTGGCTCTGATTACTAAGGTGAATGGGAAAGTACCAAAGTAAACTCTTGGGAACCTCATGTGGCTCACAGCTTTTATTATTGAGATAGCATCAAGAAAATTTGGACGTTGTGGAAAGACACACATGTGGGGACCTGATTATATCTGATCTTGTGTCTCTTATGATAAATATAATGAACTGGGAAATCCTACTAGTTGGCAGGACTAAAGGCTAATGAGTAAAATAATGTAATAGAGAGAACACATTAGGCATGTAGGAAATCTCAGGTCTGGAACAATGGAAAGTATAAAGTCAAAAGGGGGAGTAAAAATCCCTCTTTTTCTCAGGATCCCTCATTGCAATTATATCTCACACACGACCTTAGATTTGCCTGCATTATAATTATTTTCTTGTTTTATTTCCTTTTATTTTTTATTTTTTGTTTTTAGTAAATAGCTCAAAGTCCAATGCTGTAATATTATTAATCTACCCTCCATATTTGGAACATAATTATTTTGATGTACAATTGCTCCAATACAGATATATTGTATGAAAAATGTCTGTAACTTTTTAAATGAAAAATCGTTCTTTTCTTCCTATTTTTAAATTAATTATTATAAAATATATAGAAAAAACAGGAGAACTGTAGTCTTGTTTTTCAAAATATGTAATCTACCTGGTCCAGTACCTCTGACTAAAAAAAGTAATACAATGCTACTCCTTGGTTATTTATGTCCCTTGGGTCCTGATAATAAGCAAACATAAATCTGAAAGGATATTCTCTAATTCTCATTCACACAAGAGTCCCAACAATCACAGTTCAAATTACTAAACACATAAGAAATGATTCATTATGAGCAAGACTCAACAGTAACCATGTGCATTACAACAAGATAATTAAAAAATCTCAGTTAATAAAATCTAGGTAGGAAACATAAATACATTAATGAAAAATGATTGTAGAATTTAAAAATGCATCAAAACAAAATTTTAACAAAATAAATTTTAAAGTATCAAATAAATTTATTCTAGAAAAAAGTATATTGACACAAAGATTCAAATAATAACTTATTTAAAGAAAGAAGTTTAAAATGAAGAATAAAATTAAATGTACAAATTATGTCTATCAACTGGATAACCATATGTAGAAGAAGAAAAAAAGATTCTTATCCCTCACTATATACCAAAGAGACTTAAATATCAGGCCTGGACCTTTGAACCTGTTAGAAATTATTGAAGCAGTGCTTCAGAACAATGGTCTGGGCAAGGATTTTGGGGTCAGACCACACAGCAGAAGCGACAAAATCTTTTTGCTTCTTAATCAAGAGCTGAAAGTTACTCAGTGATAAGTCACTTTCCTCCTGCCCCAAGGCCAGACACTGAAGTTGAGAGAAGAGGACAAAAAAAAGATTTTGCTTATGGCAGAGGAACAAGAAAACCTGCTAGAGGATAGGATCTTACAATGACTCTGAGCAAATGTCTGCATCTGCTGAGATAGTCAGAACACTTCCTTCAGCTCAAGACTTCTCCAAAATAGAAAGCAGAGTTCAGACACTATGCCAGGTAGGCAATCATGCTGACAAACACCCAGCCCCAAGATATGCACACAATGCATCAAATAGACCACACACACACACACACACACACACACACACAAAGATTTAGAAATCCTCTGTTCTGTGTTGAATTTTGTCCACCCCACAAGATATGTTGAAGTGAAGTCCTACCCATTCCCCTCTAGTACCTACTCATGACTGTGACCTTGTGTGGAAATAGGGTCTTTGCTGATGTAACCAAGTTAAGAGAAGGTCATTGGGATAAACCCTAATCCAATAAAACTGGTGTCCTTATAGTAATTCAAGAAGAGACACAGACAGAGACATACAGGAAGCACAACGTAGAATGATGGAATCAGAGATGAGAGTGATGCATTTACAAACCAAGGAATGCCAAGGATAGCAGGCAAAATCAGAAGCTAAGAGAATATCATGAAATAAATTATTCTCTAAAAACTTCAGAAAGAGCATAGTCCTGCTGACACTGACTTCAGACTTCTAGTCTCCAGAACTGGGGGAGAATATATGTCTGTTGCACTAAACCACATTGTTTGTAATACTTTGTAACAGCAGTCCAAGGAATTTAATACAACTTCCCTGTCTCAGCTAAAAGAATCTCACCCGTAACATGTAAAAATGGTCTGGTGGGGGGGAGGTGAAGCATAAATTTCAGTACTCTGTGTTCCACACTAGCCATTTCAGTACTCTGTGTTCCACACTAGTCACAGGATAACATCTGCCTTCAGTTGGAGAAATTTGAAGTGAGTGTGTGCTAAAGCTAATTATAGACCAACAAAACCCAAACCAGGTCAATTTTTTTCCTAAATTGACTCAATCCCCAATGGTAACAGTGTGACAGAAGAACAGGTATGCCCAATTTAGGACATAAATCCTACTTACCTCAATCCCAACCATTTTTTACACAGTGTTCACCACAGAATCAAAAACTCAAACAAACAAACAAAAAAAAAAAGTGGGGAAAACAACGATTAATAACATATAAAGCAGTCAATAGGACCAGGAACAGAGATTATAGAAATGAAAAAATCTGTCAGAGACTATGAAATAAATTTGGTAAATATGTGAAAGATATTAGTGGAAAGGATGGACAACATATACAGATAAGACTTTCCTCAGAGAGATAGAATATCTATCCATCTATCAAGATATCTTCTATCTATCTAGATAGATAGTTATATACATATAGTTATATATATGTATATATATACATGTATATAATTAAAATGTAAGCAATAAAAATAAAAGATCATCATTAGAGATGAAGGAATTTTTGATACGCTCAGTAGAAGATTTCATACGACAGAGGAAAAAAAAATCACTGTGGATAAGACAATAGAAATTATCCAAACTAGACTACAAATGGTGGCTCATGCCTGTAATCCCAGTGCTTTGGGAATTCAATGTGGGAGGATTGCCTGAGTCCAGAAATTCAAGATTGGGACTGGCACCATCTTGAGACCCCATCTCTACAAAAAATTAAAAACATTAACTGAGTACAGTGGTGTGTGCCTGTAGTCCCCTTTATTCTGTTGACTGAGGTAGGTGGATCACTTGAGCCCAGGAGTTTGAGGTTGCACTGAGTTATGACTGAGACCTGAGCCACAAAGCCAGACTCCAGCCTAGGCTACAACGTGAGCTTGCATTTATAAAAAGAAATAAAAAAAATTATATCCAAACTGAAATCCAAAAGAAAGAAAGAAAAAAACAAATAAATAACAACAGCTAGCAGAGTAATTGGTAGCTGTTCAATAATAAAATGATTTGTCATACAGGTAATTTAAATCCCAAAAGTAAAAAATAAAGAGAAAAAACATGTTCAGAAATAATGGCTGAGAATTTTCCCAAATTAATAAAAGATAAAAACAATTTCAAGATCTCAGAATGCCCCAGAAAGATTATATACAGATAAAATCACGCCTGGACATATCATAAAATGCTGAAAAGCAAAGATAAGAACAAATCTTGAAGACAGAGCCAGGAAAAGATCAGAATTATAACCAACTTCTCATCTAATACTATGCAAGCCAGAAGATAATAGAGTGACATCTTAAAAGTAAAAAAAGAAGGAAAAATGTTATCTTAAAGTTCTATATCTAGTGGAAATGTCTTTCAAATCATGGGTAAATATAAGCACATAATCACTAGTAAAGCAATATCATAAATTATGACTAATTTGGAATGCATTAAGTGTGCATGTTATTATTTTAATGCAGCCGCTAAAAGAGTAAATAATAGAATGTTTTACTTATTTATTAAGGTAAAAATGGAGGGTAATGAGTGTCAGGGTATGGACGGACAGGGGGACGATGGATCGCTGGAGTGAGAGAGGAGAGGCACAGCATCGCTGGATCCGGCAAGCCGGAGGTGCCGCACTGGGAACCCAGAGATCCGAATAAATTGCAAAGAATTGCAACACACAGAGGTGAGAGGAGAAAAGATTTATTTAAGAAAAGTTCACCCCCCACAGACAGGGAGTGGGCCTACACTCTAGGTGAGTATGGTGTGGTAGCCCCCCAGAGTCCTGGCTTAAATCCTTTTCTTGGAGATGGTGCACGTGACTGCCGTGACTTCTTTATTGACCACCTGTGGATGTCTTGGAGAACCTGTGACACAGTGACCCATTATTGTCCGCCCACACCCTCATAGCCCCTAGAGAAGGGTGTGACAAGGATTCCAATGCTCCTGCACCTTCCCAAACTGACATTCCTTAAAGCTAACAGAGGGTGCACCTCACTTTATCTCCTAGGCATTCCCAGTGGGTAGCTTCGGGGGATCCTTGGCTTCCCTGTAGAAAGTGCCAATTTACTGGAAGATCGAATCCCCACCTGCTCTCCCTCTGAGCAGTTATAACTTTTGTAATTACAAGTTTCATGACTTTTACAGTCCTTGCCCAATGCATCATATCTCAGGCCTTATAAATTCCCTTTACTTTAGGCAAGCTTGATTGCCACTATGAGATACTTCTGATACCTGGCACCAGGAAGTCTGTTTCCGAAAAGACAAAGTTGGCAAAGTTAATTTTACTTAAAGTGTGCCTTTCTCCAAAAGCATAGCTTCTATGTTTTCATCATTGTGTCAGGGTTTAAGAACAAGATGAAAAATGGCTTCCCACTCTCGGTCTGTCCTTTCAATGAGGGAAAAGAAAAAAAGATGTTGAAGTAAATCCCAGTGTGTCACTGTCTCAAATATTTTAAAAGGCTATCTCACAATTTAAAAGGCAAATTGTGAGAATGTTTTTAAATATTTAATATGCTTTTTATGAAAGATGTTGGCAAAGATATCAGATAAATAGCAGTGAAAACAAAGTATATGATTTATGATCCAAATTGTAAAATAAATATACATACCTACATTCCTAATAATATGGAAAAGTAATGAAGAGACAAATTTCTCTTAGAGAATGATACACATATATATATTTTAGTTGGAGTCTCACTCTGTCGCCCAGACTGGAGTGCAGTGGCCGCTCCTGGCCACAGCAGCCTTGCCCTGCTGGGTTCCTGTGATCCTTCCACCTCAGCCTTCCAAGTAGCTGGAACTACAAGCACGCAATACCACACCCAGCTAATTTTTGATTTATTGTAGAGATGAGATCTCACCAAGTTTCCCAGGTGGGTCTCGAACCCGCGGGCTCAGGCAGTCTACTCGCCTGGGCCTCCCAAAGTGCTGGGATTACAGGTTGAGCTACTGAGCCAAAATAGATAAAGATAAATGCAAGAAAATCGAAGATTTCAACAACATATTGAAAAACTTGACATTACAAGTCTTAATAGAGCAAGGTATGCAACAATTAGAGAATACACCCTTTCCACTACCTACAGGAAATGCTTACAAAAGATGATTAAGTTCAGACTACAAACAAGTCAAAGAAAGATTCAAGTAGAAATAAAAAATTACCAAGAACTGAGAGAGAAAGAAAATGTAGCCCTAGTTTTTAGGACACAGTCAAAGATACATTATTTTTACAGTTGGTCCATGAACAACATGAGGGTTGGGGTACCAATTTGCTGTATAGTAAAATATCCACATATATTGCGGAGTCAAAATATACAAATTTTGACTCCTCAAAAACATAAATGTCAATATTCTACTGTTGATGGAGAATTTTACCAATAACATGAAAAGTGGATTAACACATATTTTGTATGTTATATGCATTGTATGTTGTATTCTTACACTAAACTAAGTTAGAGGGGAGATATTAGTATGAAACTAATAAGGAAGATAAAATATATTTACTATTTTTTAGTGAAAGTGGATTATTGTAAAGGCCTTCACTTTTGCCATCTTCACATTAGTCAACTGAGCAGGAGGAGAAAAGAAAGGATTGGTTTTTTGTTTTGCTTTGTTTTGTTTTGTTTGAATTGGAGTCTCCGTTGCCCAGGGTGCAGTGCAGAGGCATGCTCATGGCCATCTCAGCATCGACCTGCTGGGCTCCCGCGATCCTTCCGCCTCAGCCTTCCAAGTAGCCAGAACTACAGGCACACGCTACCACCCCCGGCTAAAAAAGGGATTCGTTTACTGATGTGCTGGATCAAGTGGTGGCAGAGAGGCAGGTGAGGAGGAAGAAATGGAAGGGGAGACAAAGAGGCAGGCACACTTGTTGTAACTTTACAGAAATGCATTATAATATGTCTTTTCATTTCTTAATATCTATAATTATTTTTCTATACAGTTCTGATCCTTCCACTGTTTTCTTTGGTTTCATGCCTATACCCTAGAAGGATCAGTGACAAAAAAGAAGACAAAAGCAGTCTTGACTTATCAGACCTCTGCCAGATTGTCTAATGTCAGTTTGTTTTCCGGTACTGCTTCCTCATTATCTGGCACTGGTTTGGGAATACTCACCTCCATCAAGTTGTCTTGTGTTAATTCCTCTGCAGTGGTGTCGATTAGCTTTTGAGTTTCTATAAGATGTGTAAATTGAAACCCTTTACCCTCCACCTTTTTTTGACCTATCTTGTAATTTTCTTGATTGGTCTATTGTAAATTCTGTGAACTCATGTGTAATGTCTGGACACAGTTTTCTCCAGTAGGAATTTATTGTTTCCAGTTTGATAACTTTCATGGTTTTTTCTGTAACAGTGATGCCATCTTCACGGTGTAGTCTTTTCTGACTTTTATGATGTTACCTCTATCATGGTTCTATATCATAGTATTGACAATTATTTCCATAAAGCACCATGTTTAATGAGCCTTAAAAATCCTTATGGCCTTCTGATGTAAAGGTTGAATTAGAGACATTGTGTTTGGGGCAAGTAGACTACTTCAATGCCTTAGCTGTTGAACTCATGGAATTCTGGGTGACTAGAAGCATTGTACAATATCAAAAGAATTTCAAAAGACAAATTGCTTACTAACAGGTACTTCCTAACTTCAGGGAAAAAAATCAGTGGAACAAATACAGAAAAAAGAATGATTAGGTTCTTCTTGCCCAAGTCTTCTTCTTGTACATCTAAAAGATGGGTAGCTGGTGTTTATTTTTTCCCTTTGAGGTGCAGGGCTTAGCAGCTTTATAGATAATGACAGTTCTGATCATAAACCCAACTGCATTAACACAACACAGTAGGTTAGTGTAACCAAAATGCCTGGGGTTGAATAAAGCTCCTGTTGCTTACTGCACAGAAAGCCAATTGCTGAAACTAGTATTGCCAGGGTAGAGGGTTTTTTGTTGAGGTGATGTCAACCGAGAAAAATAGGAGCTCAGTCTCAAATCCATCTCCCTAAGCAATTGAAATTGGATGTTTATATAGGGGAGGAGAAACGTAAAACAGTAATTCAGGTTAAGGAAGTAATCATGATGAGTGAGGGAGCTGATAGCTCATTGTTTGGATACAGTGTTCTCGTCAGTTTCAGTCTGAGGGACAGTCTTCTGAGGAAGAAACTTAGATAAATGTCAGTTTCAAGTTTTAGGACCAGAATGATCAATTTATATGGTTATCGAGAAAACAAAGAAACAAACATACAAACAAAAACCCAGGTGTCATTTCATTGAGAAAATTGGGCCAGTTTCATTAACCTATCCCTTCTTGCTTTTAATCCTGTTACTCACTTCTCCCCTTACTAATAGATACCATTTTTGGCATTCCCCTCCCCGCTGCCCCCTTGCCCCCGAATACGGCACTTTTGTCTACATTAAAAATATCTATTGAGGTAGATAATCTTTTTTTTTTCTTTTCTTTTTTTTTAGTTGGAGTCTCACTCCGTCGCCCAGACTGGAGTGCAGTGACCGCTGCCGGCCACCGCAGCCTCGACCAGCTGGGCTCCGGCGATCCTTCTGCCTCAGCCTTCCGAGTAGCCGCAATTACAGGCATGTGCTACCACGCTCGGCTGATTTTTTGATTTATTGTAGAGACGAGGTGTCGCTGCCCAGATGGGTCTCGAACCTGCGGGCTCAGGCAATCCACTCACCTCAGCCTCCCAAAGGCGCGGGATTACAGGCTGAGCCACCAAGCCGGCTGATAATCTTCTTTCTCAATGACTTTCTTAACGGCCCCTGGGAACTAGTCTGTCGTTTTTTGGTTGGCATAAATTGCTTCTTCCATTGACTTATTTTAAGACAAATCTAACCTCTTTCTTTATCAAACCATCCATTGCTGGCATTAAACTAACCAGTTTTAAAACCTTCATCTTCCTCTTGCTTTAAGTTGTATGACTTTTCTTTTTCTCAAATCATATTAGAATTTATAGGTATGACTTTCTTATAGAATCCTGTACCCACTTAAAAGCTGCATATTCAATACAAGATAAAAGGGTTTTTCACAAAAAAAGTTCAAAGTTTGTATTCCTGTTGGTATAACAGCAGCAGTGGCTTCACTTTTTTTTTTTTTTTAAGCGATGGTTTTTATTCTGGATTCATTTTTCTTGAAATGGTGGCTATTCACAGCTGCAGACCTCAATCTATGATACATATCAAGCAATTCAATTTCTTCTTGTAATATCCTGACTTTTCTTTGCTTCCAACTTGACTAGTGTCTCTCTACATGGGGCCCATGGTATTAGTCAAGGTTTATGATATTTTACTAAACACAATAAAAATGCATGAGATCCTTAAGTGATCACTTCTTATTGCCATTCTCAATTTACTGGGAGATGAACTACTTGTGAGAAGATGATTCGTATCACAGAATGTTTTTATGTGGAGTCTCACAACCCTTGAGCTCACAGCTATGAAATTTTTACAGTCATGCAGTATGCACTACAATTAATTTTATGCTTAATATTGCATATTTATGTTTGTTTACATTTCTCTTTACCGCAAATGGCACCATGTACATTGTTTATACTTGTAAATTTTGATAAATTTAAACTATGTATAACAGATTTGTGCATATTTTGTGGTAGTAAATAATAAAATAGACTAGAATCTACATATTTATCCCAGGGTCAACAGTATATGCAAAACCAAAAATACCAGTTTGGTTTATGCAACACTATTTTCAATATTTCAATCTTATAAATAGTAGAACACCTTCGTCTATTAAAGCTCTGGAAATATATTTTAAAAAATAATTAACCCAGCATTTTCTCAAACCTTTTCCAAACTAAGTAAACCTCCTTCCCATAATACCTAGTAACCTCTCATGAAAGGAGAGGTCTCCGGGATACTTGGAGAAAATGCTTTCAAACACATTATTTTGTCCATTTATAGCAGCCAGTGATTAACATTGTGTACCAAGTGGCAAAACATTTATGTAATATTAAACACTTAGAATTCATTCCTCCCTTTAATTACAAGACTCTGATGAAACTAGATGGCAACATGTTTAGATTAAATGATTCAGGCATATTAATGACCAACTCAGACTACTTGGTCAATAAAATATGAGTAGAGAATAAAGCTTTCTAAATAAATCTGACCCCAATCTTCATTTATTTTTATGTAACAAATTTAACCTATTAGTAAGAGCAGTAAGAAGAAAGTTTTACTAAAGCCCCACATTAATGCTAATGCAAGAATAAGTAATACTCACATTACCAGGCATACTAACTTAAATAAATATTTCCTCTCTTTAAAAATCTACATTGAAATTCTGACTAGACATTGTTTTCTGTAAAATATTGAACAGAAAAGATTGCTGGAGAGACATTTTTAGAAAGTGGGAAATTTACATGCAAAATTAATATTCAGATATGGAAATTGCAATAAACAAAATGTCCAGACAGAAAACCATTTTACAGTTCCAGATGAGTTGAACCCTTACAGTATTTTCTAGGATATCTCTATAATATCAGGGATGTTTTTAACCATCATTATTTAATTGACTCTTCATAATTATAGTTTAGAATGCAGTTTAATTATTAACAGACTTATATATTGGAAATATTTTATTCAGATGATTATAAAAAAACCTGTTTGGCTTCTGTTCTAATGGACATAATGTCTGTATCCAGCATTTTCATTTATTGAATCCTGACACCTCTCATTTGAATGATGTTATTAGCTGTTTTAAATGAAGTAAATGTTCTTCAAAGCATTATAAATTACTCATTAAGTATCTGATAATGTGTTTAAATGGGCAGCATACCAACAAAGACTTGGGGAATCAATAATGAAGCTTAATTCAATCTACCATAGCTCTGCTAGCTAGGATAGCATTTAAAAATTTAAGAGTATTTAAACTGCTGAAACATTTCCTGGTATTTTAATAGGCACGTTTATAACAATCTTTTCTTCCCCCTTGTATAAGCAATCGTGACTACTGTTAATGTTAATGGAATCCATTCAAAGCTTATTGGCTTTTTTTCCTCTTTTGTTTGTTTTTATTTTATTTTGCTTTATTTTTTCTCCTCTTGGGAGACATACATCTTAGTTCATCATTTATTCCTGACATTCCTGGCAGAATAAAATCAGGTCCACGTATCAGAGATAACTATGGGGTACCTTTTAGGTGGAATAAAGGTGAAATCTTTATGGTATGGATGATCAATCATATGGAAGAAGAAAAAACATATAATTCCATAGCTTTAAATAAATTAAGCAGCAGATAACATTGAATCAAGTTGGTAGAATATCAAAGAGCTCCATTAATCAGCCGATGTTCTATATATTAAATGATGAGCAAAATAGAATGATTGAATCTTAGTTTCAGGTAAATTTTTCTTCACATTTGTAGCTACATTAAATTAGGTTTTAATGCATCTAAATCGAATTTTAAAGTTCTATCAATTTGCTTTCCTGTCAGAGAGTTAACCACTGATTAGACAAATGACAGCAGATCAGCTCTTTTTTTTTTTTTTGAGTTGGAGTCTCACTCTGTCCCCCAGACTGGAGTGCAGGGGCCACTCCCGGCCACGGCAGCCTCGCCTGATGGGCTCCAGTGATCCTTCCACCTCAGCCTTCCGAGTAGCTGGAATTACAGGCATGCGCTACCACGCCCGGCTAATTTTTTGATTTATTGTAGAGATGAGGTCTCGTTGCCCAGGCGGGTCTCGAACCCGTGGGCTCAGGCAATCCACTCACCTCAGCCTCCCAAAGACGCGGGATTACAGGTTAAACCAACGAACCCGGCAAGTTCTTTTTTTTATTATAAATAATAATAAACTGTTGTGAAGAGCTGTGGAGCACTAATATTTGCATCTACACAGGCTTGTTTGAAGTAAAGCAATTAAAATTTAACAATTCTTCAGGGAAAAGGGGCATTTCTACTTGAAAAATCTATGTGTGTATGTCTATGCATATTTGTGGGTGTGTGTGCATGAATACGTATAATTTGTGTCTACCTATGTCTCTCTATATCATTTTATATTTCTATCTACAATCTATGAAACTATCATCTATTGACTTTTTAAGTAAACTTAAATAGATCTATATTTATTAATTATTACTGATAAGCTGAAGTCTTTTCAGTAGTTTCTGGATATAAATTCTGAGGTTTCAACTTTTTTCGGTCATTGTAGAAAAAAATTATAGGAATTAGCTTCTTTTCTGACTTTTTTAAATGGTAGAGAAAAATCACAATTCTCCCCATGTCTTCCAAACAAGAAACTCTGTTGTTTTTCTTGTACATGCAAAAACAGGAAGTGGTTTTAAGCTAACTTAAAAGAAAAATAGAAGCTCTCATAATGTTTATTATAGTGCATAAATTATATGGCAATTAAAAAACTTGGTAATTCAATGTGTTGCTTTATTATATTTAGGATTTCTCTCTTCTCATTCTTCCTCTTTCATTCAATAATAATATCCTGTACATACATTTTGAGCACTGAATAACCAAATATTGCAGACTACAAAAGCAAAAAATAGTTTTCTTAGTTAAAGATTGACGTTGGTGTGCTATTACCAAGAACTCTGATGGTATTTTGGACAAAGCTGCAATTTTTTAAAGGCGGAAAAGAAATAATTTCTAAGAAAGTGTATCATTTGGCACATACTAAATAGAGACTTCTCAGAAAGTGTTGTCAAGTAGGAGACCAGCTGATTGTTTTTAATTAGAAGAATCTATTAGTCTTGAAAATGAAAAGCTCCTTTTAAGCTAATGATCATATTCTTGTAACTGAACAAGAATGAATGCAGTTTCAGCTTTTAAAAGGAGTATTTTAAAATAATTATTTCAAGAGTGATAACTCTATGAACTTAAAGGTAGTGAACGCTAAAAATATCATCAAAGAGAATGGTAAAATCAACTTAGTTATGTATTCCAAATTGATTTAACTTTTTTCCTCACAACAGTGAGCTACTCACTCAAGTTGTTTAGGCTTTCAATTAAATTCAGTAAGAATGAAGTGCCTACTACAGGGAAGGGTCTGTGCTAATTGCTTCAGGGGACAAAATAATAAATGAATGACAGTCTCTGGTCCCAAGATATTTATTGCTTTACGAGACAGATTGATGTACTAAATTTTTATGCCATATAAAATATATTAATTTATAAATATTGTCAAAAATAATTGAGAATGAAAACTAACTGTATTGTAATTCCTTGCAACAGAAATCAGCCTGGGCACTCTCCATATGCCATTTTTGCTGATCCTCCTACAATATGTTTTATATAACTATCAGGAAAGTGTGATTGAGTGAAACTAATTTCTTTATGCTTCTAATTATTAATTGGCAGAACTATTCTACAAACTCAGAACTAACTCCAAAGACACAGTTTGGAAACTGCTTTAGTTAAAAATAAACGCATCCAACTTTGGCCAGCAAGCATGTTTTTTTGTTGTTTGTTTGTTTGTTTTTTGAGTTGGAGTCTCACTCTGTCGCCCAAACTGGAGTGCAGTGGCCACTCCCGGCCACCGCAGCCTCGACCTGCTGGGCTCCGGCGATCCTTCCGCCTCAGCCTTCCGAGTAGCCGCAATTACAGGCATGCGTTACCACGTCCAGCTGATCTTTTGATTTATTGTAGAGATGAAGTCTCTCTGCCCAGGTGGGTCTCGAACCCTCAGACTCAGGCAATCCACTCACCTCAGCCTCCCAAAGGCGCGGGATTACAGGCTAAGCTACCGAACCCAGCTGGCAAGCATGTTTAAATGATACTTGTTCTCTCCCTAAGAGAAACAAGCAAATCATGAGAAAAATAATTAAAGACAATGAATACTAATAAAAATAATTTCAAAAAATAACTAAAAAATCTTAAAAATACGATAAATTTCAAGAAAATTTTATTTGCTAATAGACTTGAAAAAATTCACCTTCCTTCACAGTGTCTCACTCTGTTGCCCAGGTTGGAGTGCAGTGGCATGCTCATGACCACCGCAGCCTCAACCTACTAGTAGCTGGAACTATAGGTGCACGCTACCACGTCCAGCTAATTTTTGATTTATTGTAGAGACGAGGTCTCACCAAGTTGCCCAGGTGGTCTCCAACTCCTGAACTCAGGCAATCCTCTAGCCTCGACCTTCCAAAGTGCTAGGATTACAGACTTGAGCCACCACGCCCAGCCAACTTTTTAAATTTTAATAAAAGTTACTTCAAAATCCATATTGTCATAAAACGAAAGTATATAAATGATAAAAAGTATGGTTTCCTTTTCATGTACCACAATATTTTTCTCCTCCATCCCAAACATGTATAATCAATGTGTGCCATTCTAGATTATTTTTTCTGTGCATTATAAGTATATATTTTACTAGATGGGTATATACAAAGACGTATGCATGCTCACATACACAGATACATAGATAAATAAATAGAAGCAATAGAGAGACATGTGGAGATACATCAAATATATACAGTAATAAACTTTGTTTTCACATGAATATGCTTATGCTACATAGATTTTTTTTTCTATCTTCAGTTTTTCAACTTAACAATACATTTTGGTGATCTTTCCATATCATTATATCTACCATATTCTTTTTACAACTATATAGAATATTATGCTATGGATTACTAAATTTACTAAAATGTTTCTCTTTTATTGAATATGCTTTCATTTTTTCAATATTAAAATAGTCCTTTTTCTTTGCTTACAAAATAGAGAATATCACAGAATTGATTTATCTGATTTCCTAGGTCTAGTGGAATAAAAATTTTAATTTGATAGATAATGCTCGTTTGCCCTTCAGAAAGGCACAACACAGTTATAGTACCACCAGAATTGTATGAGCATGTATTTGTTTCCACATTCTTCACAGGGACTATAATCATCTTTTAAAATTATGTTATCTCATCATTATTGTATTTGTATTTTCTACATGATTTATTTGTGCATTCAACATAGCTCTTAAAATTGAAAATCTACTATGTTCCAATTAGCATGATTATAAGATCTAGAGACATTGTGATAAGCTATTAAAGCCAGGATCCTGCTCTGGTTTGGAATTTCCATTGTAATGAGAGGAAATAGTCAAACCATATGCTATCAAATAATGAACAAAAATATTAATAAACATTTGATCATCTTTTATTATGAATTGTCTGTTTGAGTTTTATGCCCATTTAAGTAGTGGACACAGTATTTTCTTGAAAACTTTTCTATTTAAATATGTTATTCCCCCCCACATTTTCATTAATGTTTGCTTTATGCCTTTATACTACTTCAATAAAAAAAAAAAATAGTGAAGTAATGATCCAGGGATTACTCTAGTTTCAGGCTTGCATCAGCACAAGAGTTTTGATCATGCTATAAGGACTGATTTTCTCCAAATCTTGGCTTGGCTTTTTTCCCTTTCTTTCAATAATTTGGCTCCATTCTCAGAATTCTTTTCACTTATGGTGGGAAGGTGGCTTGGAGCCAATATCTTGAATGCCCTCAACATAAACAAGAATAGTTCTTTCTAGTCACTGAAGCAATATTCAGATTGGTCATATTTGGCTTGAATCACATGTTCATCACTACACTCTCACTGAATTAAGGAATAGAAGACTCTCGTGAGCTAGAAATAGACTAGAGCTACAGGATAGAGCCATATCAACTAAGACTCTTTTGGGGGACAGTTACAGTAAAGGTTTTTATTTAATTTAAGAAACCAACATTTTTCATATGGGGTTAGCATAATTGTCATGTGATAATAATATTATATTTATTACTGCTAGAAAAATCACCAAGACTACATATCCAAAGCTCAAAATTTTAGTAAGAGCTTTAGTATCTCCTTTACTTTCCATAATAAATTTATTCACATTGATTTTGAGTGTGAACTCTACATAAACAGAGATTACATTCATTCATCTTCCATTTTCAGAATCCATCATATGGTAATCAAAAAGTGTTTATTGAATTAATGAAATGACTCAAAAATAAACAAACCCTTTATTCCAAGTGCTACCAAATATTCTCCATTTATATTAGTGTATATCCAAAATAGAAGTCATATCTCTTTTTTCTCCCTTCCCTATCTAGTCAAATTTAGAAGCATGCAAATTTAGGGCAAGGCCAATCTCAGAAATATCCTAAGTCACATTCCTTTTTATAAATGAATAGAAAATTAACCCAAGTTAAATAGCTGAAACAAGAAAAACTAGTAAGTTTCTTTTCAGCTAAGTACTTTGCTATGCTTTGAAGAATGATTCAGAAGTTTCAGAAATTCATTCAGAAATTATACTGCCTCTTAGTTCCCCTAAAATACATGCAAACCCAGAACTGCTGCTATTCAAACCTTTTATCATCTGCCATCACCTTTCTTGCTAAATCTTATATCCAATATGCGACTTCAAATCACTAAAGGTTTTGCACTATTTACCTCATTTTTGTTAAAAATCTGTGCAAGCCATATTTGATAATATACTTGATTTCATAGATAATTATGAAGTCGGTTGAATAATAATACATGCTAAGATAAAAATAAGACTATTTTAGTCTAGTTTTCTTAGACCCTAATGTAAAAGAAGTGGGCAAATGTTTGCATTTGTTTCAGATTTCCGTTGGACATACAGTTTAATTTAGAGTTAGGTAAAGCTTTCAAGGAAAAAAAAAAATCTAAACTAAAGTTCTAGATACAAATACATCAAGGATCATAGTTCCTTGCAAGTGTAAATTAAAATGGACATTTTCCTATATATCTTTACAATGTATGGCTATGGTAAATGAAAGGGAAAATACAGATAAATTAATATCCATAAAATTTAATTTAAATATGTTTTAGGTTTATTGCATAATTTGTTCATAACCTTTGACCAAACCACTGTTGGAAATGTTGAATAAGATATATGGCTGAATGTAGTAGCTCATGCTTATAATCCTAGCACTTTGGAAGGATTGCTTTTTGGCCATGAGTTTGAGACTAGCCTGGCATCATGGTGAGATCTTGTCTCTATGAAAAACAATAAAAAATTAGGTCTGGTGGCACATACCTCTAGTCTCGGTTACTTGGAAGGCTGAGGCCAAAGGATCACCTGAGCCCAGGAGGTCAAGGCTATCATAAGCCACAATTCTGCCACTTGCACTCCAGCCTGGGTGACAGACTCTGACTCAAAACAAAAACAAACAAACAAGCAAACAAAACAAAACAAAATAAATAGGTATTGAGAAAAATAGTTGTTAAAATAGTCAACCAAAATAAAATAAAATAAGATAAACAGAAACAAAACTAGAAAACTTATCAAGAGAACCAAGAAAGGTTACAAATAGGGTAGCTTCACAGGTTAGGTTATTGGAAGAGCAGTCTCTGAGATATTTAGGTGGGGGAATGGTCATGCAGGCAGTTAATTTGGGAGATTTCTCACTGTCAATATCTCTCTTGAAATAACAGAAGCAAAGTGGAATAAAGAAAGATGTGGGTGACCATATAGTTTTAACAAAACAAACAAAAGGCCTTTGAATAATCACACTGGGAGTCCTGGAGCTAAGATGTCCCTGCAGAATTGCCTGAATTGGACCAAATAATCTGGGCATTCAGTGTCATGTATATTGATTAGTCATCAGACACATGCTGCTTCAGGAAGGTGGCATGACCTTGGGTGAAGCAGCTTCAGCGGGGAACAATCTTCATGACTATGTCTATAAATTGTTATCTGCCAATACTCCCAGCAGCTGGGGAAATGCCCTGCAACTAGGTTGGTGGCAGTGGAATACAGTCTTTGGGCTTCTCAAGGTACCCTCTGGTACTCTATCATTAGTGAGTTAAAAGCACGCAATTATTGCTGTAAAGAATAAATCATTTTTCTAGTGGGGACACTGAAAAAATTCAAAAGATTACCAATTTTCAACTAAGAATAAACATTTCCCAAGCATTACATTTTTGATGCCATAGCAGTTATGCCAAACAGTACACATTTGAAATGATTAAGGAAAAAGAGGAATTAATTTGTTCTGCAGAAAGAGATCTCACTGAAGAAACTTTCAACTCTTTCTGAACCCATATTTCTTACATAATTTAAACAGTCTTTTACTTTGTATTTTCTGGTGAATGCTTTTTAAAACTATGCTTTTTGTTAATGTATTCTGCATGTCCTAATGAGCAAAGCAGAGAGGAAATGAATACCTATAAAATATATAAATCAAGTACACATTTTAGCTAAAAATATTTAAGACCTTCAATAATCCAAAACAAATAGTACAGAACTTCATAGGGGATCATTTAAAGGTCAATTTTCAGTCCCATGTGCTGTTAGAGGTAGCAAAGTAAATACAATGTCCTCACACTTACTGAGCTAGAACGGCTTAAACATGGGACATGAACCAATTAGATCAGCCTGTAGTACATTATCATTAAAAACAGTAATTATCTTTACTGCTGAGTGAATTAGTAAATTGCTCCTGACCTGCTTTCCTATCTATTCATAAGACAGACCAGATTGCTATTGTTTTTCTAAGGATTATACCCAGTATGTTTGCCTCAGTGAAATAAACCTAAACTATGAATTATCCCGATAACATATGAAGCTCTGTCTTTATGGAGTCATTTTCCTCCAAAGATTAACAAACCCCTGATCCCAGAAAAGAAGATTTGAAACATATTATACATTCTCAACTGTAAAAAGAGAATTCATTCCAATAAAAAATATTTTTAATTTTTAATGCACAGTTTAGCATGGACAGTTAGTTGCACCTATTGTTTGCGATTTACAAATACATTCTCCTTACCACATTTATAACTGAAAACACTGACTTGATAGCAATGTTTTTTGATACAATATTATAGATAGAAAATTTCCCTTCAAACCAAGTGTTGACACTGAAGTATACTCTATTTTTAAGGGTTTATATACAGAAATCATATATTTGAGTAAATTTTTTGAAAACCAAGTTTATGTGAATAAAAGTTGAACAATGACTTGAGAGAAAGTTCACCCTGGTCTCAAGAGACAAAAATCATTGATTAAGCTGCTCAGATCTCAGGTTAGGCTTTCACCTTCATCAAGAGGAGGCTGAACTTGACAGGATGCCAGAGCGCAGACATCTAGAAGCCATGTCATTTGTGAGAACACTTTTAAGAAAAAGGAAACATTATAAATGGTTATCAAAGACTGGTTGTCCCCATGAAGTTATCAGCAGATTTTTGATGTGGTTTGTTAAGGGAAAGGGAAATTTGTTTACCTAAATTCCATCTGAAGACTTCAAAATGCTCAATAACCTGAGAAATACAGTCAGTCAAACTTCTTTGCTACTGTAAGTGGTAACCCTCCCTGCACCAAAAAGAAACTCCTTTTAGGACCTCAAATACTTTCAGATTTACTTCAAATTAACTTAAATATTACTTCTGTTTGAATGAAATTTCATTATGAGTCTTTCCATGCCTAAGGGAAAAAATAGTCAAAGCCGTGTGGGCTAGTTTTCTTTACCGTATCAAGGAGAAATATCGAATTTGCTAGGATGTTTGAGAAATGGAGACATCATTCCCAGCAGGGGAATGGATATGCAAAGGTTCTGAAAGCAGTAGTTGACTTTTGAACAGAGTTGGGGTATCAACCCCTGCACAGATAAAAATTTGCATTTAGCTTTTAACTCCCCCATAACTTAAATACTAATAGCCTACTGATGACAGGAAACCTTATCAATAACATTAACAAAAATGGTCAATTAATGCATATCTTGTATGTTATATATATTACATACTATATTCTTACAACAAAGTAAGTTAGGCGAAAGATCATGCTAAGAAAATCATAAGAAAGAGAAAATATATTTACTAGTCCAGGAGGGTGACAGTACTTTTCAGATTTTACCTTCTCAGAGGATAAAACAATTTCTCTCTCTCTCTCTCTCTCTCTTTCTTTCTTTCTTTCTCCTCTTTTACCAAGAATGTTCACTGAACAGCTTACAGCATACGCCAACGTAAGCTGGGGCATTTACTGTGTGTTTCCTCCCTGCCTCTGCACTGAACCCTGTGTCTAAGATGAAGAGTCAGGCAGTGCTTTCTCCCTGAGAGAGGGGAGAATTCTCCTTGGGGCTGAGCTGGGAACCTGGCAACTCTAGTATTAAGGAATAACCCTGTGTCTTGGAAATGTAAACTCACCGCTTTGACTCCTACTGAGTAGGGAGCAAATATGTGCCTTGACATTTTAGTTTGACGTTTTTCTGCCTCCTTCCTGAGGCTGCAGTGGTTCCCCATGAGATAAGGAGTAGTGCAGGTCCATGGCAAGAGGAAAAAATAAAATTAAAAGAATGCGCACACGCATACACACACACAAACACAAACACACACACATTCAGATAACACACTCATTCTAAGGAAGCTTTGTTTGCTCTTCTAGGAAAGTTTTTTTTTTGTCTTGAACACTTAAAAATGCATAAGGAACAGAGCACCGTCACATATTTTAGAAAGTAACAGTCCATGAAGATGACATATCATTCTGTTTATTTGGTGTCTTTTTCTCTCACCAATGTTTTCACTGGGTTGATGCATGCGTTCATAGCATTTTTTGCTTGCCCATGAAATGCAAATATTGCACAATGATTGGTCAAAGTTCATCACATTTGCCAATTCTCCGTTTGACTGATGTGGATCATCATGGATGAAAGCATTTAAATGATCTTCATCAAAACCCGGTGGTCTTCCTGAATGTGGAGAATCACTCAGATCAAAGTGGCCCTTTTTGAAATGACAAAAACATTTTCTTGTTGTGTTTTCCCCGATGACATTCTCCCGTACACGGCATAAATGTTTCAAGCCACCTGCAGTGCCTTTACTCCTCTGTTAAACTCAAATAGAAGAATACGTCAGAAGTGTTCTTTTTTCCCATTTGTCACTCCATCTTCTTCAGTCCACAGATAGCATTAACTTTCTTCAAATCTGCAAAATGCAAGGTGTATTCACAAACACTTCACTGCAACCCCAAATGACAAAAGATAAACAAACCTCCAACACTGCAGTGTAACCATGCCAAAAACAAATGCTGCAAACTTATGCATCAAACTAATAGCTTATGTTGTAGAAGCGCTGCACATTTTTTCCTAATTTATCTCAGAATATTTTATATTTGAAATCTTGTTGCAAATATAACTGTTTTTCTAATTACAATTTATTCTTTTATTTTTTGCTGCAAGTGTATGGAAAATTCATTTATTTATTTATTTATTTATTTATTTATTTATTTAGAGTTGGAGTCTCACTTGGTCGCCCAGACTGGAGTGCAGTGGCCGCTCCCGGCCATCGCAACCTCCACCTACTGGGCTTCGGCGATCCTTCCGCCTCAGCCTTCCGAGTAGCCGGAATTACAGGCGCAGGCTACCACGCCCAGCTGATATTTTGATTTATTGTAGAGATGAGGTCTCGCTGCCCAGGCGGGTCTCGAACCCGCGGGCTCAGGCAATCCACTCACCTCAGCCTCCCAAAGGCGCGGGATTACAGGCTGAGCCACCGAGCCCGGCTTGTTTTATTTTTTAAACCTGATTTTGTGTCTTTTGAAATTGTTAAATTAAGTTTTAGTTCTAATAAGTTATGTTGAGGCTTTCTTAGGCTTTCAATAAAAACATTAAAGTTGACTAGTTATAAACAATTACTTCTTACTTTCTCATTTATATACCCCCCCTCCTTTTTTACCTTTCTTACTGCATGTAGTCTTAGAACTTTCTTTTCTTTTCTTTTTTAGTTGGTGTCTCACTCTGTCACCCAGGCTGGAATGCAGTGGCATGCTCACGGTCACTGCAGCCTCGACCTGCTGGGTTCAGGTGATCCTTCCGTCTCAGACTTCCAACTACAGGTATGCGCTACTATACCTGGCTTCTTTTTTGATTTATTGTAGAGACGAGGTCTCACCAAGTTGCCCAGGCTGATCTCCAACCCCTGAACTCAGGCAATCCTCTTATCTCGGACTATTAGGACTTTCAATGCAACGTTGAAGAGATGTGGAACAAGAGGATATCCTTGCCCTTTTTTGTATGTTATAACACCATTAAGTGTAATGTTAGTTGAAGTTATTAATATCCTCCTTATATCAGTTTTAGGAAATTTTCTTTGCAGAAATTTTTTGAATAAATATATTGGTTTTGTCAAATGCATTTTCTGAAACCAGTGCCATAATCATATACTTTTTTCTTTATTTTGTTAATGTAAGGAATTACATCAACTGATTTTCATAAACCACATTGCATTCTTAGAGTTAATCCCACTTGATCGTCTTATCTTTCTTATATATCAACATACATCATTTGCTAAATATCTTATTAATAATTTTTTTGTCAATATTTACTAAGGAATAAACTGTAGTTTTGTTTTCTTAAAAAGTTTGTCAGCTTTTAACATGAAGGTCAGGACCCATAAGACAGGTTATGAATTTTACTTCTTCCTTTATTTTCTAAAAAACTTTGTTCAATGTTTGTGTCATTTCTTCCTTAAATATTTTATAGGATTCAGTAATATAAAAATGTGAAGTTCTTTTTGTGGAAAAGTTCTTAACTAAGAATTTAATTCCATAGATATATTATGCAGCCATAAAGAAGGACAAACATATGAACTTCACAGCAAATTGGATGGACTTGGAGTCTATTATACTCAGTGATCTATCAAAGAAACAAAGAACAGAGTACCATATGTTCTTACTCATAAGCGGATCTTGAACAATTATCATAATACTATAAGAAAGGGATTGGCAGTAGTGGGAAACTGCCAGGGGAGGGAGGGGTGGAACCTGTCAGGAGAGGGAGGGGCACACCTCATCAACGAGAGTACCTGCATAATGAGCATTTATATACCTAACCCTGAATTGTACCCCACATCTTTAAAAAATAAAATAAAATAAGATAATTTAATTCCATAGATAAGAGCTATAGAGATTTTCTACTTTTTTCTTCAGTCATTTTTGATAAGTTGTTTTCCAATCATCTGTTTATTTAATCTAAATTATAAAATGTACTGGCACAAAGTTGCTCATAGTTATTTCTTTTGTTTTTTCGTTTACGTTCTTTTGTGATTGCCATAATATTTTCTCATGTAATTCTCATATTGTATTTTGGAATTGATCTCTCTCTCTCTTTTTTCTCTACAACTGTCTCCTAAGGACTGCTCACATTGATAACCTTTTCAAAAAATCAACTCAACACTAATGACTTTATCCCCTGTTCATTATTTTTCTTTTAGCAAATTTTGGTTCTTTATTATTTTCCTTCTTTTATTTATTTTGGTTTTAGTTTTCTCATTCTTTTGTTTTTGTCTTACATTGGAAACATTTATTATTGATTGTTAAGACGTCATTTCTTAGAATCATAAACAACCATGAATAGCCAAAACAATACTTAGCAAAAGAAACAAAGGAGGTAGTATCACACTTCCAGACTTTAAACTTTGTTTTAAGGCTACAGTAATCGAAACAGCCTGGTATTGGTACAACAGGCATATAGACCTATGGAAAAGGATAGAGATTCTGGAAGCAAAACCTCAATTTCTCAACTAATTCTTCTTTGACAAAGCCTCCACTAACAACCACTGGGGAGAGGAGAACTTATTCAGTAAATGGTGCTGGGAAAACAGACTGATCCCATGCAGAAAGTTAAAACAAGACCCCCTATCTATCACCATACACAAAAATCAACTCTAAATGGATCAATAATCTAAATGTAAAACCTCAAACTATAAGAACTTTAGAAAATGCAGGAGACACCCTTATGGAAATTGGAAATGGCAATCAATTCCTGATAAAAATCCCAAGTGCTCATTCCATAAGAGATAAGATAGACAAGTGGGACCTCATCAAATTGGCAAGCTTCTGCAAAGCCAAGGAAACCATCAAGAGTGGAGAGATAGCCCACAGATTGGGAAAAAAAAATATATTTGTCAACTGTATATCTGACAAAGGCCTAACACCTAGTATCTAAAAGGAACTCAAACACGCCGAAAAGAAAAAGCAAGCAGCCCTATTAAAAAGTGGGCAAAAGATATGAATAGACACTTCTCAAAGGAAGACATATGAGCAGCCAACAGATACACGAAAAAATGCTCAGCTTCTCTAGTCATCAAATAAATGCAAATTAAAATGACACTGAGATACCACCTAACTCCAGTTAGGATGGCCATCCTCAATAACGCAAAAAACAACAAATGCTGGAGAGGATGCAGGGAAAGGGATACACTTCTACACAGTTGGTGGGAGTGTAAACTAGTACAACCTCTGTGGAAAACAGTGTGGTGATTCCTAAAAGAACTAAAAATTGACTTCCCATATGACTCAGCAATCCCCCTTGTGGGAATACAACAGAGGAACTCAAATAATTCTACAAAAAAGAAACCTGTGCACACACATGTTTATTGCAGCACTATTCACAGTAGCAAAAACATAGAACCAACTGTGCTGCCCTTCAAAAGTAGACTGGTTAAAAAAATGTGGTATATACCTAATGGAATATTATGCAGCTGTAAAGAAGGACAAAATTATGAACTTCACAGCAACTTGTATGGATTTAGAGTCTGTAATACTTGGTGATCTATCACAGAAACAAAGAACTGAGTACCACATGTTCTCACTCATAGGCAGACCCTGAATAATTATCATAATACTATAAAAAGGATGGACATTACTTGGAAACTGCCTGAGGAGTGAGCCGGGGGGGAGGAGTACACTTCTTCATAAAGATATTTGATCTCAAACCAGGTGACGTGGGGACCAAGTGAGGCCCAAACTTTACCTGTACAATGACCATTTGTATATCTACAAAGATGTGGATTGTATCCCACATCTTTAAAATAAAAATTAAAAAAAGAAAGACTTTATTCTTTTCTAATATGAGTATTTAAACTATGCATTTCCACACATGCAGCACTTTAGCAACAATCAACAAATTGTGAAATGTTTTATTTTCATTATCATTCCCTTAAATTATTTTCTAATTTCCTTTGTCATATCACTTGGACCCACAAATATTGAGCAATCTAATATGGACTTTCCAATTATCTGTATATTCTAGCGAAATTCTACTTTGGCAGGGAATATTATACGTGATATAAAAATCTTTCAAAATACATTTTGACATATTTTATGGTCTAGTGTATGATTCATTTTGATCATTTTCCTTGTGAACGTGAAATAAATTTGTATTCTGCTGGTTTCCAAATCTATATCCTTAATAAAGTGTGTCTAGTTGCTCTGTCACTTACAAAGCAAAAGTTGTTAAAATATTCAGCTATGTATGCTGATTTATCTTTGTCTCCTTTTATTTCTTCCAGTTATTTTATCAGGTATTTTGACACTCAGTTATTAAGTACAAAAATATTGTTATGTCTTACTGATGAATAGAAACTTTCATCATTATAAAATGTTCCATTTTTCTCTAGTAATAGTTCTAGTCTCAAAGCCTATTTTGTCAGAAAATTATATAGCCACAATGACTTCCTTGTGCTTAATGTTTGCATGCTGTATTTTTGTCTCTTATTGCTTTTGACATCTTTGTAGTTAGTATTTAAATTACATTACTTATAGGAAGTATACAGTTATGTATTACTTTTTTATTATCCTGTCTTACAATCTCTGTCTTTTAAATTTTTTGTCTATCTACATATAATGTAATTATTAACATGGATGTGTTTAATTTTATAGTTTTTCTATTTGTAATTTAGTTTCCCCATAATTTTTTCCCCTTTACTTCTATGTTGTTGAGTTCTACTTTGGATGAGTTGAATATTTACCAGTATTTCATTTTTCATTCTCTTTTGTTTTATTAACTATATTTTCAGTGCACTTTTAGAACCTGTTTTTAAATATTAACTGATTCCAAAACTAATTAGTAATGACAACATGCCAATTCACGAAAAATGCAAGAAAATAACAACAGTAAAATTCCAATTGAACTCCCATTGTTTTTTATGCTACCAATATTTTTTAATTCATGTATAACAAAATCTATTATAAATATTATTTTTAGCTAATACACATGATTTTAGTTTCTAATTGTTTATTTATTTTCAGCATAAAACATTTTGATATTTTTTAATAGTATATGTTTGCTCAGGATGATTGCTTTCAACTATATTTAACTATGTATATTTTTATTTGTCTTAATATAAATAGAATATTTGTGATGGTTGTGGAATTTTAGGTTGATTGTTTTTTCTTTTTGCATTCTCAGATATTATTTAGAGTTATTAGTTGTCAATGTTCCTAATAGGGCGTCAGTCATTTATTTTTATAATTGGTCTTCTCAGATGTGTGTCTTTTTCTCTGTTTAAAAATTTTCACTCTATTTTTATCAACATCATACTATGATATTTGTATATGTAGTTCTACTTGTATTTACTTGTTTTGGTCTCACTGACAATTTTGAATTAATTACTTTCATCAAAATGGGACTTATTAACCATTATCTATTCAAATAATTTTTCTCTCCTGTTATATTTCTATTTCTACTTTGGGGCAATAATTTTATGTACGGTCTAATGCTTACTGACACTTGATCCTTTTCCCACGGTACACAGGCTCTGTTCACACCTTTTTGTATATTTTTTATTTTCTTTAGATTGGACAATTTATACATTTGTTTTAGATTACCCACTCTTTTTCCTCAGTAATCTACCTAATGTAAATCAATCCAGAATATCAGCAAAGGTAGAGGACACTTGATCAATTTTATCAAGAAAGCTGGTCCAACTAATATTTAGAGAACACTACATCTAAAAAATCAGAGTATGTAGTGTTTTCAGTGCCCAAAAAAGAGACTAGATTGGCAGCCATAAAACATATCTTAATAAATTTAAGAGGTCTGAAATTAATCAAGGCATGTTTTATAAGCATAATGTTATTAAATTACAAGTTTAAAACAGGAATATATATATGGATATCCAAATGTTGAAGATTACACTGTGAACTTCTAAATAATCTATGGGTCAAAAACACAATAATAAATGAAATTAGAAAAAATTGTGAACTGAATGAAAATGAAAAAGTATCATATCAGCATTTATGGCATACATACTATTGATAGTTTTGTTATGGAAAATTTATAGCATTTACAACTTATAATGCAATTGACAGGAATTAATGACCCAAGAAAATAGAAAGAAAAGAAGCAAAATAAGGAAAATAATAAATGTAAGAGCAGAAATCAATAAAATAAAATCTGGGCAAATCATTAAAAAATAAACCAAAATTTGCTTTTGCAGAAGATCAATATAATGCATAAATTTAGACAGATTTTTAAGCAAGATATAAATTATTACTATAAGAACAAAAACTATCCTATACCTATTCAATAAATATTTCATTTTAAATACTGTTTTAAATTCTAGGGTTTCTGTGTTGGTCTTTTTTTGTTGTTTCAATTTCTCTACTGAATTTCTAAAATATTCACTCATTACAGCCATCTTTAGCTTTAAATAATTGAACATATTCATACAACAATTTAAAAGATATTGTTTGATAATTCTAAGCATTAGGATGTGTTGGTCCATTTTGTATTGCTGCAGAGGAATACCAAAAGCTGGGTAATTTATAAAGAAAAGAGGTTTATTTTGGCTCATGATTTTGCAGACTATACAAGAAGTATAGTGTCAGTATCTGTTTCTGGAGGAAGCTTACAATCATGACGAAAGGTAAAGAAGAAGCAGTTGTGCCATATGGCTAGAGAGAGGAACTAGGGAGAGAAGGAATGTGCCAGGTCTTTTAAACAATCACTTTCTTGTGAACTAACAGAGCAAAAACTCAATCACTAATAAGAGAAAGGCACTAAGCTATTTCTGAGAGATCTGCCCTCATGACTCCAACACCTCTCACAAGCCTCCACCTCCATTATTGGGGATCATATTTCAACATGAGATTTGGAGGGGGCAAACATCCCAACCATCTCATGTGGCATCTAGATGTCTATTTCTATTGCCTCTTCTCCGTTCTACTCTGTAACCACATATCCCTGCTTCACTGCTTGTTTAGGAATCCTATATTTTTGGGTGACATGTTTTAAAGACTGTGGATTATATCACTTTTTTTACAGGCTGAGTTTTATTCTAACTGACTTAAAAATACTGACAGATACTTTTTTTCCCATTGAGCTTGTGTTTATTCTTTGTTGGGATGCTTATCTCTGTTTTATCCTTAGATTTTACATGTGGCCATTACTCTAGAGCTTGTACATAATCCTTACTCATGAAGTGAGCCTTCCTGGGGTCTCAATTGCCATCAGTGGTGCTCGGGGAGGTTACTCTTCTCTGGATGTTTCATGCCCTCTGTATCTACATTCAGTTCGCAACTGAACAGACCCAATTTTTGTTCATGTTTAGTCTTTCTTGCCCTCCACATGAGTAGCTCAACCCTTGGCCAAGGATCAAGGTGAATTTTCACACAGACTTCTTTTTTTTTTTTTTTTTTTTGAGTTGGAGTCTCACTGTCACCCAAACTGGAGTGCAGTGGCCGCTCCTGGCCACTGCAGCCTCGACCTGCTGGGCTCCAGTGATCCTTCTGCCTCAGCCTTCCAGGTAGCTGGAACTACAAGCACGTGCTACCATGCCCAGTTAATTCTTTTTTTTTTTTTTTTTTTTTTGGTTTATTGTAGAGATGAGGTCTCGCCAAGTTGCCCAGGCGGGTCTCGAACCCGCGGACTCAGGCAATTCACTAACCTTGGCCTCGCGAGGCATGGGATTACAGGCTAAGCCACTGAGCCCGGCCTCCGCACAGACTTCTGAAACCTCTTTGTGTGTTCCCCCTTTTTCAGAACATTGCTCCACAAATTTCAGCCGTATGCACAGGCTGGAACTTCAATAACTGCTTCCCTCACTCAGGGATGCACTTAGAGTCCTCCTCTTCCTTATAGCATAGCAAGATTATGTAAGTGTGAAAACTCCTGGGAAGGGTTCAGGGTTCACCTTAAGTGTTTCCATTTCTCTCCAATACCAAAGTCTTTGTGTGTGGTGTGTTTGTGTGTGTGGCTGTAGGAACCACCCCACACCCTAGAAAACTTTCTTAAGACCTAATTGCTTATGCAGTTAGAGGCACTGATTGAGCTCAGGGTTCACCTTAAGTGTTTCCGTTTCTCTCCAATACCAAAGTCTTTGTGTGTGGTGTGTTTGTGTGTGTGACTGTAGGAACCACCCCACACCCTAGAAAACTTTCTTAAGACCTAATTGCTTATGCAGTTAGAGACACTGATTGAGCTACCGAAGGTTCCTGTACCTGGTCCCAGGTCACTCTGGTGTAGAACTTCCTCAGGCTGTTGGGAGCTGGGAGATTGCTAGATAGGGGCAGGACTCAGTGGGAAGTATGGTATCTCCTCAGAGCCTTAGAGTGGGCAATGGCTTCAAGAGGGCCCCTGGGGGTGAGCAGAGTGGTCAGGAGTATAGGCTTAAGTCAGGGCCCAGGGGCAATGTTCCCTGAGATGAATCAAGCCCCAGCCTTCTCTGGAATTTCCAGAACAAAGGCTAGGAATGGGAAGCAGCACTGTGAAGGGGGCAGGGTCATATCCCTAGGCATTGCTGGAACCAGGGAAGATTGGCAGAGTTGCTAGGGTGTGACAAGTGGACCTTCCTGCATGACAGGGAGAAAGGAAGTCACTCTTTATGGAAGAGTCAGGCACCATGGCTGGCCTGGAGCAGCCAGCACCAGTCCTGGGGGCTCTGCTGGTATGATCAAAGTAGGCAAGGAAAGCCATATGTTGCCCTCACTGTACATTGAGCAACTGTTCATGCAGGATGAACCAGAGAACCCTTCCCCACCCCATCCCATCACGGATGGGATCATTTCTCAGGCCTAGGTACTGATGCCACCCTAATTACTTAGTACGGAATTACGGTGGGGCGGGGGTGGTTAAGAGGTTCCTTAACCAAACCCAATCTTCGTGTCTCCTAGGGGCTTCCCTTCATCCACCCAGCTCCAAAGACTAACCTGGCTGTTCTCACTTCCTCAGCTTTTCTCACCAGGCACTTGTTACAGGGCTGCTGAGGGGGAAGGGGAAGGAAGGTCTGGGAGGGGCCTCTGATGGTGGCACCCAATCTGTAGGGTCAGGAGTCAGGGTGGAAGTGGTCAGGGACTAGCGGCTGCCATCGCACAGGCGCACGGCCAGGCTGATGAGTAATGTGGCCAGGAAGAAGGTAGCTGTGAGCTGCACCTGTAGCAGAGCTGCTGAGAGCACAGCGTTGACCACCAGCGAGCAGGACACAACAAACAGGCGTGTGATGCTGCTACCGTGCTTCATGACAGCTGACATGAGCAGTCTATTTGGTGCTTGGCTCAGCACCACAAGCGCTGCCCATCCTGAAAAACCTTCCAGGAGGCCTGGGCCAGGGCCACCACCAGCATGCAGACCTAGGTTCAGGAGCACACCAGAAGTGTAGAGAAAGAGGTTCTGAAGTGCCAGGGGCAGCCGCTGTTGCTTCATGAGCAGCTCTGTGTACACAGATGACAAGCCTAAGATGAGGCAGTATAGGATGAAGAGCAGCGATCCCAGCGGGGTGATATGCAGGGGCACGGGGCTGGCAGCAGCTGCTGGAGGGGGCCCAGGAAGAGTGTTCTTGGGGTCTTGAAGGCCACCTGCTGCATAGCAGGCCCCTGAGATCAGCAGCAGCAGCAGGGCTAACCCCTGGCGCTCAGAGAGGCGGTGCCAGAGGCAGAGGCAGTAGAACAGAACTGTACTTCCAATCTTGAGATGCTCTGCACCTGGTAGGTGCTGGGGTTCATGTAACACTGAAGTTAGATCACTGGGTTGTTGTTAGCGCCATAGAGCAGGGCTGATAGTGCAAAGGGAGTAGCCTGGCGCCGGGGTGGGGACCCTCGGGGCCATGCTTGCCAGCCCACTAGAAGGGAGAAGGCGCACAACAGTAGCTGGGTCAGCTCAGTTAGCAGCACCGCTGAGGAGGGCCGCAAGGGCACTCGGCCATTCACATGGCACAGTACTAGCAACGGAGCATGGGCACCACACATGGTAGTGGACATGAGTAGCATCAGGGTCCAGTGGGCTTGCCTAGGACGGCCCAGGCCTAGCATACCCCCATCATCTACACTCATACCCACACCAGACCCAGGGTGGCTTGTATAGTTAGCAAAGGGCAACAAGGATTGTAAACCTTTGGGATAAATCAAGTTATGGAGCCAGCTCCCAGGAGGGAGGAGCCATGGTACATTGCTAGAGAGAATACTGAGGATCAGAGTCAGCAGCAAACTCCATGGTTAGACTTGAAGAGGAAGTAAATGATGGCTCTTGAAACCAGTCTTGGGGCTAGTCCCGTGGAGTTAAGGAGGCAAGGAGTCCAGGGTGCAGGCTAACAAGCCATTGTTCACACTCTGCAGGAAGGCAGGCGAGAATGAAGGTGGCAGGAAAGTTTGGGATAGCAAATAGGTGACAGCTGGGGAAGCCAGATGGAGCATCTGTGGTCGAAAGACCTCTACCTGCAGGTCCCAGCTGCTCATCTTGCCTCCCCCATGGCATCCAGAGTTAGTCAGGTCCCTTGCTCAGTGACCGCAAATAGTCCCTCAATGTTTTGTCCACATTGGGCACAGCATATTTCTGAGCTGCGTAAATGCCAGTGCCGGTGCCCGTGGCAAAGCCCAGTACTGCTGATGCCCTCAGTTTGACTACAACATAGCCAGCCAGGAAGCCCTTGAGGAATGGGGAAGACAACAGCGAGCCATCCTTGTCATCCACCATCTTCCCTGCCGAACTTCATGTCCAATACCAAAGTCGTATACTGAGTTTCATTCAATACCTGAAAATAGTTGTCTTATATTTGTTTTCAGCTTCATAGTTATGAAAGTAAGGTAAATCTGGGTTTATTTTCTCTGTGATAACCAAGAGAAGTTAACACTGTTTTAAAAAATGATTTTCTACCATGCTGCTTATTATTTGATAATAAGTGTAACACACTTATGTCCACTGCCCAATTTATCTTCATTATAATGAAGCATTTTTATGTGGATGGGGCCATAATATTATATACTCTTTCATAATAATTAAGCTATATTTGTTTGTTTCCTATAGTTTGGAAATTTCTGTTTAAAATATTTAAAGTAAATCAAGTACACACACACACACACACACACACACACAAACACACCGTAGTTTGCCAAAAAATTTCCCCTCTTCTACTTTTACATTTGCCAATTCTTTATTTTTATGATTAATTGGGTCAAAAAGACTTTCCATTTTATTTTTATTTTAGATTCAGGGGTACTCATGCATATTCATTACATGGGACCTATTGTGTAGTGACAGGGATTGGATCTCAGGTGGTCCATTCCCCAGATTGCGAACATTATGTCCCATGTGTGGTTTCCGAACCCTAGGCCCCCTTATGCCCTTATTGGGGTCCCCAGTGTTTAACATTTGCAGTTTTCTCAAACTAAAAGCAAACTCATAAATTATTATCGAATCATGATACAGTTTAGATGTTTGTTCCCTACAAATCTCATGTTGAAATTTGATTCCCAGAATTGTGTTAAAAGTGAGGTCTGGTGGAAAGTGTTTGGATCATGGAAATTGGATTCCTCATGAACAGCTTGGTACCATTCCCTTTGTGATGAGTGAGTTATCATTCTGTTAGTTCATGTGAAAGCTGATTGTTTAAAAGGGTGTGGTCCCCCTCTCCTCTTTTTCTTACTCTTTATCTCTTACCATGAATCATGTGGGCTCCCCCCTAGAATTCTTCTAGGAGTAAAAACTTCCTAAGGCCATGAACAGAAACTGTGCTCCCGACACCATGTGTCTTGCACAGCCTTCAGAACCATGAGCCAAATAGACTTCCTTTCTTTATAAATTTCCCGGTCTTATGCATCACTTTATAGCAACAAGCAACAAACTATCACAACTCATAATCATTCTCTTGACCTGTGTAGTCAATTTTATGGACAATGACTTTTTTTTTAAGCTCCTAGCAGATATTCTTTCTATAATCTCAGCTTATAAAATATTTGTTGCTGTTAATGATGATAATTTCAATATAAATATAACTGCACCTTATAGTTTCACTTACTCTCTATTACCATGTAGTCACTGCATGAAGTACTTAATATCTTGTGCAAAATTCTAAATTTTGTGCTTATAAGTTATTTATTCATTCATAAAATGGGGATAAAATATTTTCTATTTGTAAGATTGTGAAAATTCAACAGCATAATTCATGAAAAAGAATTGAGTAGTGCTTGACACATAAGTATGCATGCATTATGTTGTCATTATTGAAAAGTTTATAATTTATATTTTATAAACCTTATAAATAGCTACCCTCTTTATAGCTCTATTATTAATCATCCCCTATAATAACTCTCTCCATCATTTCTTTATTCAAATTATTTACCATACATTTCCTAGACGATAACGTCTGGCCATTTTAAGCTCAATCTATTTCAAAGTAAAACTGTACCATAGCCTTCATCCAAAGTAAGTAATTTTACTGTGACTTGATTTGTATGTTTTAATGCTTTATTTTTGTGATTACTTGAGTCAAGAAGATTTTTTATTTTATTTTTATTTTATTTTCAGGGGATACCGTGTATACTCATTACATGGGACATATTGTGTAGTGACAGGGATTGGGTCTCAGGTGGTCCATTCCCCAGATTGTGAGCACTGTGTCCCACAGGGAGTTTCTGAACCCTAGCCTCCCTCCCTTCCTTATTGGTATCTGTAGTGTCTATTATTTTTATCTTTGTGACTGCTTAGCTCCCACATATAAGTGAGAACATGCGGTGTTTGGTTTTCTGTTTCTGAGTCAGTTTACTTAGGATGATGATCTCCAGTCCCATCCACGTTGCTGCAAAGGACATGATTCATTATTTTTTATGGCTTTGTGGTATTTCATGATGTATATATACACGACGTTTTCACTATTCACTGATTGGTTGATGGGCATTTAGGTTGATTATACATCTCTGCCATTGTGAACTGTGCTGTGATGGACATGTGGGTCTTTTTTATATAACAACCTCTATTTCTTTCTTTCTTTCTTTTTTTTTTTTTTTTTTTGAGGTGGAGTCTCACTCTGTTGCCCAGACTGGAGTGCAGTGGCCACTCCCGGTCACTGCAGCCTCGACCTGATGGGCTCTGGCGATTCTTCTGCCTCAGCCTTCCCAGTAGCTGGAATAACAGGCACACGCTACCATGCCTGACTAATTTTTTGATTTATTGTAGAGATGAGGTCTCTCCAAGTTGCCCAGGTGGGTCTCGAACCCGCGGGCTCAGGCATTCCACTCACCTCAGCCTCCCAAAGCGCTGGGATTACAGGCTGAGCCACCAAACCCAGCTACAACCTTTATTTCTTAAGGTAAATACCAAGTAGTGGGATTACTGGATCAAATGGTAGATCTACTTTTAGTTCTTTTAATAATCTCCATACTGCTTTCCATAGAGGTTATACTAATTTAAACTCTCACCAACAGTGTATAAGTGTTCCCTTTTCTTCTCATCTGCACCAGTATCTATTGTGTTTTTATTTTTAGGTAATTGCCATTCTGACCCGTGTAAGGTGGTATCTCATTGTGGTTTTAATTTCCCTGATGATGAGTGAATTTGAACATTTTTTCCTAAGTTTGTTGGCGATTTGTATATCTTCTTTTGAGAGATGGTTATTCATGTTTTTTGCCCATTTTTAATGGGGTCATTTGCTTTTTTCTTGATGAAATATTTGAGTTATTTGTAGATTCTGGATATGTCTTTTGTCAGATATATAGTTTGTGAATATCTTCTCCCATTCTGTAGGTTGTCTGCTTTCTCTGTTGAAGATTTCTTTTGCTGTACCGAAGCTTTTTAGTTTAATTAAGTCCCTCTTATTTATTTTTGGTTTAGTTGAATTTGCTTTTGGGATTTTAGCCATAAATTCTTTGCAAGGGCTGATGTATGTAAGAGTTTTTCCTAGGTTTTCCTCTAGGATTTTTATGGGTTCAGGTCTGACATTTAAGTCTTTAATCCATCTTGAGTTAATTTTGTATATGAGGTGAGATAGGGATCAAGTTTCACTTCTCTGCATGTAGCTATCCAATTTTCCCAGCACCATTTGTTGAATAAGGTGTCCTTTACCTGGTATATTTTTTTGTCTGCTTTTCAAAGATCAGTTGGTTGTAGGTATTTGGTTTATTTCTGAATTTCATATTCTGTTCATGTATCTGCTCGTATACCAATACCATGCTGTTTTTGTAATTACAAACTTGTAATTTAATATGAAGTCAGGTTTTTGTTTTGTTTTGTTTTGCTTAGGATTGCTTTGACTATTCTGGCTCTTTTTTGGTTCCATATGAATTTTAGAATATTTGTTTCTAATTCTCTAAAAAATGATGTTAGTAGTTTGATAGAGGTTGCATTGAATCTATAGATTACTTTGGATAATATGGTTATTTTAATAATGTTAATTCTTCCAATCTATGAGTATGGGATATTTCTCCATTTGTTTGTGTCCTCTACAATTTTTTCATCAGAGTTTTGTAGTTCTCCTTATAGAGATCATTCACCTTTTTGGATAAGTATATTCTTAGATATTTTAGCTTTTAGACGGCAACTGTAAATGGAATTGAGTTCTTGATTTGATTCTTAGCTTGGTCACTATTGGTATATAGCAGTGCTACTGATTTGTGTGTGTTGATTTTGTATACTGAAACTTTACCAAATTCTTTTATCAAGTCCAAGTGTCTTTTAGAGAAGTTGTTAAGGTTCTCTAGGTAGAAGGTCATATCATTGGCACACAGAGATAGTTTGATTTCTTCCTTTCCAATTTGAATACATGTTTTTTTCATGCCTGATTAAGAGGAGTTCTTTCTTTCTTTTATCCCCAACATCTTCTTTTTTTTTTTTTTTTTTTTTTGGGTTGGGGTCTCCCTCTGTCCCCCCGACTGGGGG